>NC_046156.1:107166115-107466115 GCF_011064425.1 Rattus rattus
CCAAGTGAGGATGCCTCAATCCCACTTGGGAGGGAGAAGAAAGCAGTCAAGGGGACAGAAGGAGGGAGAGATTTGAGTAGGAGAGAAGACAGAGAGGGAAAGGGGAAATATGATCAGGTATGGGGGCAGGGAAACAGGACTGAAGGCCTGGGGGCCAACATTAAAAAGGGTAACAGACCAGCTCAGGAGGTAGGAGGTTGGGGGACCCTTTAGAATGTTCCTAACAACTGGGAAAGGAAATACTCTCAGGATGTAAAGGCAGGGGCCTTAGATAAAATGCCCTACAGTGGGCAGAGGGAATTTGCAGAGTTCAGCATTTGGTTTTGAAAGCTATACTTTGCTTTTGATCTTTTATTAATGAAAAGGAAAATTGAGTAATAACTCGTTATTATGGCACAAAAGGCATGGGAATATTTTTATTGGATATTTGCTTTATTTACATTTCAAATGTTACATCCTTTCCCAGTTTCTCCTCTGCAAACCCCCTATCTTATCCCCCTCACTCTATTTCTATGATGATGCTCCCCCACCCACCTACCTACTCCCTTCTGCCTTCACATGACCAAGGGCCTCTCCTTCTATTGATGTCCAACAAGGCCATCCTATGCTACATATGCAGCTGGATCCTGGGTTCTTCCATGAGTACTTTTTGTTTGGTGGTTTAGTCCCTGGGAGCTTTGCGGGGGTCTGGTTGGTTGATGTTGTTGTTCTTCCTATGGAGTTGCAAACCCCTTCAGCAGCTTCAGTCTTTTCTCTAACTCCTCCATTGGGAACCTCAAAGATTATATTTTTATTTCTGTTCCAATTAGAATGTGGTATCAACTACAGAAATCTGGTGAAATATTACTGACAATAATTTTATTGTGATGTTCTGGATGCCAAGATGTATCTACAGATGAAGTTTGTATAAATTTGATCTACTTTATTTGAAGCCCTCATTCCTTCAGATGTCAGCATGTCTAAAATAATCCTAATTTAATGAGTGCTTAATCATTCTCAGCACATAGTCTTCCTTTCAAAATCACTGTATTTACTGACTTTCTAGTAGCATCAGCTATTCACAGCGTTTCCACTTCGCTATTCCACCTCTAAGATACTAAGACTTTCATTGTCTTATGTTACAAGTATCTGTCTGTTGAAATAAATCTCCGTACATTTGTTTTATGGTGTGATATGTACTGTTCTCTCTCTCTCTCTCTCTCTCTCTCTCTCTCTCTCTCTCTCTCTCTCTCCTCTCTCTCTTATGTGTGTATTATGTGTGTGTGTGTGCACTCAAGTGTGCATATTTTCTCTCTCTCTCTCTCTCTCTCTCTCTCTCTCTCTCTCTCCTCCCTCCCCTCTCCCTCCCCACTTCTCATTCTGTGTAGGTGTGCATGTATGTGTGTGTATATGCATGTTTGTATGTGTTTGTCTGTCTTTATATGTAACTGGATATCCTACTCCTTGCATTAGTAGGAAATACTAATACAGTAATTCTGTCCATGGAATAGAAAAAGAAAAGTGACAGGTTATACATGAAGTTTTCTAAAAGATGTGTGGGAAGATATCCAAACACAGAGCATAGAAGGCTGTCACTTTTGTGTTGTAAGTTTCTCTGTAGGTAAATAATCCATGCTGGAAAGGGATTAATATTTAGGAGGTAAGGAAAACTTACAGAGCTCAGAAAGTTCCTGAAGCTCACCAAGTTCACCAGGTTCCTCAACCAGGTTGCAGAATGAAAACATTTTCTGTATTACATACAATTGTACAAGGAGATCCAGGAATGCTGCATTTGTGAACTGTCCTCTTTGCTAAGGTATTCTTTATGCTGCAATTGCTGTTGAATCATGCAAATTCCTGTAAGTAACCATTATTGCTCCTCCTCTAAATAACCCAATAAACTTGATGGCTCACTAAATTAAACTAGTTGGGATAGATTCTTTGGTATTTTATTGGTGCCCTATATGTAGTGCATATTTATATTTCTTTTAAATCCTCAGAAAAATTCACAGAATATTATTTAATTCCTTTAACTATATTTTAACTGATTCCCAATTTCAATTATTTTATGTAACACCATGCAGAAGTAATAATGAATGCTGCTTATAAAAATATTCACCTCATAGAGTCCTTCTTACTCATAAATCAGATAAACAGAGAAATAGTATGTAACTGTGCATGTGTTAAAGCGTTTTTGTGTGTATCACTATTGTTTTGCTAATGCACAATCTGATGTATATTCAAAATTTAATGCATTTTCAAGCAGTCTTCTCATGTAATCAGATTATTTCAGACTCTCAGATATGTTGTAATAGGATTTTTGCCATCTATAACTTAAGCCATATTTTACCTAAAAGTACTCATGTTATTGACAGTATACCAAAATGGATATTGCTTGAGATAATGTAGTAGTTAACCTATGTGTAAATATTTTAGCATGTAGATATTATGAACTAACAGGTAATAATTAGAAATAGACATGTGCTTTTGAAAATTTCTACTGTGATTTGTATAATGATATCTCATACCTCTTCACCCAGAGCAGAATCATAGACTGAGATCTTACCTAATTATAAACTTAGAATCATATGCACTTTCTTCCTTGTGTATGCAAATTAATTATTAAATAATATCATCATTATTTCTTAAAATTGTTTCATGCATTTAGTGAAATATGGTATCAACTTTATACCCTGTCTTTCTTGCTGAGTGTAGTTTTTAGTTAGCTATTATGTATGAAGTCGAAATCCTTGCAGTAAATAGAGATCTTTTCATAAAAGCTTTCTGTTTTTCTGGAGTCAGACAGTCTGGTTCTTGCTATTCAATTCATGACCTATGGAGTCTTTCAACAGCAAGAAATAATATTAAGGGTGACAATTTACCACAAAATCTATCATGAAAAACAATGACTAAACTAAATGGTATCATATTCAAAGGCCTAAAATGAGAAGCAGGGCTTTTAATCCCTGTACAACGTGCATTGTCTCTACTATATCTGAAGGATATTCTTCACAAATGTAACTTAGAGAGCCTGGTAAAGAGCTTATATGACAAGACTGCAGTGAGCTTATGTTACCTTGGAATAAAGAAGAAGATTTTCAAACTTTCTCATGAGAAAATCTTTAATGAAATGAAAATGAAAGCCAATAAAGACAATGATGAACTGCTATTCTGGTTTGGGAAGAAATGGTCTTTAATGCTGCCTTGGTGGCAAGTAAAGTCATCACCAGCTTAACTCTTCTCCTCGAATGCCAACCATGCTTTCCCAATAATGAGCAAAGCCATTCTTCTGTAATGATCTTTACACTCCAGGAAGAAAAAAACAGGTTGCCACATTAAAAATTCCAGATGGGGAAAGAACACCTGAACACATCAAAGATGAAATGTATACTAGCTTTAGTTCCCTTCGATAGAAATTGGAGAGAATACTGATGGTTGATGTAGAACCCCTTGTCACCTACTATCACACAAATCTTTTTAACATAGATACACTTGGATCACTACTCTCTTTTGAAAATTTTATTTCATTTTGTGAGTACTTTAAGCTCTTCTAATATAACACATGGTTTCATTGCATAATAAATAATATAATTTTAATCATGTTTTTACATTTGAATATATTTTTGAAATTATGCATATGAAAATATAAAAGGCCCAAATAAAAGTTATTTTGCATTTTTTTGGAGGAAAGATACCACAATAGTTAGCATTTCATATGTTCCTTTTACCAACAGTATTGATTCTTCTTCTAATGTGTGCTTGAGAGAGGTACTCTGAAGGTGCCTAGGAAACTCAAATTTTATGGGCAGAATCTAATGGGGTTGTTGGTAGATAAACATATTTGGCCTCTCACAGTACAAATCTTTATTATGGTCGACATCCTTAGTACATATGTTCAGGAAATTAGAGGATTGTAGAAGATATATTGTTGTCTTATTCTGATCAATGTGAGGGTTTTGGGTTTTTGTTTGTTTATTTGTTTTGTTTTTTTATACCAGTGGAGCCATTCTCTAAGGTAGCGTTTACCTGAAGTGGAGAGAGTAATGGTAGGATGCATAGGGTAGTTCAAAGATATAGTACATTCACCACAACAAATCACATATAACAACAAAAGTAATTTTTATTATTTATGGAACCCAAGGAGAAAAGAGACACACACCCAGTAAAAA
Source organism: Rattus rattus (assembly GCF_011064425.1). Lineage (NCBI taxonomy): Eukaryota > Metazoa > Chordata > Mammalia > Rodentia > Muridae > Rattus > Rattus rattus. The sequence continues at coordinate 107,170,264 of NC_046156.1, forward strand.
TCTCACATATGTACATATGTACATCAACAAGTAGTGCATAGAGGGAAAGTTTCTACAGTAGTAGTTTTCCATAGTGATTTTTCAAATGTCTCTGCCTATCCTCCCTTCTCTCCCAAGTCTTCCCATGTTGCACCCTAATTAACGTTTCTTGCTTCCTCTTTATTTATCTCCCTTCATGTTGCCTATATCTTGTCTACTCAGACTTGAAAGCTTCTGTCCCAGTGGCTCTATATTACTTGTTTAATAAACTTTAATTCCTTATTTGTGAAGGATAACTTTTCTGAATATAGAATTGTAGGTCTACGACACTAAAAAATTGAAATATTTCACTCTACTATAAATGAAAAATTCTGGAAGAGGAAAGAAGATTGATTGCATCATTAAGATTTTAGTATACGTGGAGAGGTGCAATGTTGCAAATCCAACATCTAATTATAATTTATCTTGGATGATTTTTACTCTACCAAGTAGCTGTTTCTTGCCTACATCTGTGTCAGTACTAATACCTTGTATTTAGCAAAAGCTGAAGCTAGCATCCTGGAAAACAGGCTATAATAATTAATTGTTTCCATGTTATTTATTATCTGAAATAGTATTCCTGACAGCATTCTACACAGCTAGCTTTGTAGTCATCATTGTTCATAGTGTGAAATTTGATTTATTAATTTCACAAAAATATTTGATTGAATGCTGTAATTATACTACTATTTTATATTTGTTAATGTAATTCACATGTTCATCCTTTTAATCTTTTTGCGATATTGAACATTTATATTTTTTAGCATTTTTACTATTTTCCTTTTGATTTACCAAAGTTTAGTTTTATCAAAACATGCCATAAGATCAAAATTGTTGCTAGAAATAAGAGTCAATATCATTATATGAGAAGAAACATTTTCAGAGTATCATATATCTCTTTATCTCTATCTATCTATCTATCTATCCATCTATCTATCTATACACTTTACGTGTGTGTTTGTCTGAGAGAGGCAGAGACAAAGAGAGAGAGAGAGAGAGAGAGAGAGAGAGAGAGAGGAGCATGCACACATGTGTGCCATAGTACTTTTGTGAAGATCAGGGGACAGCTTGAATAAATTGTTTCCATTTTTCTACAATGTTGATTCTGGAGATTGAACTCAGATTGTCAATTCCACATACAAATGCCAGTACCCATTCAATGCTTTGGCTAAATGTCTTTTCTTTTTCTTTGTATTATTGTTATTATATTTGTTAGGACACTGACACTTTCAGCTTGAAACAGTTCTCAACAACAATTTGAAAATTATGTCCCACACCTCTCATGGTATTGTTTTATTGTTAATAAAAAAGAATCAAACAGGGGACCAAGAAGGTTTATAACATTTCCCCATGGATTTTAAGGTATTATTCAACTTATTTGGAAGAAAAGACTTACAGCCTATTAGATCTGTTGTTAACATTTAACATACACAATTAAAATCTCTATTCAAAAATGACATAGAAGGTTTCTTAAAATAAGAAAAACTTAAAATGATTTTTTCACTAAAATTATGAATCCTCTGAATATTGTCATTGACAGGAAAATGTGACATTGAGTACATTTAGCTAATAAAGATCATCTGAAAGTAGCCATTTTAATGAAGGAAATATAGACTACTAACTTCATTTGATATAATGGATTCTTCAGTAAAGAAAATAATAATAATTTGACCTAAAAGCACAACATTATTTTTCCCCAAATATATGCTATGTAACAACTGGAACTTTAAAGTCAGGATGGTGTAGGATTCTTTATTCTTTTATTTACAGCTTAAACTGAACTGACAGATATGTTGGTAAGGAAAATATGGTAAGTAACATTCAAAATTCAAGATAATGGTAAAGTATATGCCTGGAGTTTTAGAGATATTCAACCACATTGGCTAATCATAGTTTTCAGAAGCATAATGCAGATGAATAATGTAAAAATTGGTTTCCTGTGTGAGATGGGAGAAGGCAGCTATATTATGCCAGTGTGAAGATGTATATTTATGGCTTTCATGCTCGACTGTAGCCACAGTGGTAAGCTGTTAGATTTCAGTTTCATTTGAAAGATAACAGCTGGCAGAGCTGGCCGACTTTAAGCTGCCAATCATTTAGAGAGCTGCATTTGTCTCGATTAAATAAGCACCAGTTATTAGAGCGGGGCCCTGACATCCTGGGCACCCTGGGCTTGTGTGCACAAGGTGTCTGAGCTGTATGGGAACATTCCTGGGGACACAGCACAGAGTTCAGAGGCCGTCGGTAGAATTCAGACCAACACTGGCCTCATGTTTTCAAAGAAGCTATTTTCAACCAAGAAATATTAATCATTTGAAAATATCTATGTTTGTTTGCTTTGCATGTTCAAATAATTTATTAAATGTGTCCACTGTGTAAAAGAAATTGCTAATACAGTGTTGAATTCATTTTGCTCAATAGAAAGACAACATTAGCTTTAGCTGAGCCCAAAGCAACTTCTATTCTACTTTGTATTTGTCAGTTCTCTATTTTAATTGAATTAATTTTCCCAACTGATTAAAAACCTACATTTTATTTTGTGAAGTATATTCTCCATACACAAAGGAAAAAAAAATAAAAATCACACTGTGTGAGTGCCTTATTGACACCTGATGATCAAACGTGGTGAAAAAATGAATATGTCAATTTCTGTGTGAATGAAAAATAATAGCATAATATATTACACCTGTTTTCTTCTATTATTTTAATTTCATTTATATGTTTGTTCTCTGTGGATTATGTTACTTAGGCTTCTGAGAAACATAGTAATTGACAGAACGTAAGATGTGTTAAAAGTTTAAGGTGAATACTGACTCATATTCTTCAGTAACGTAGGTAGCAATCACAACTTTATTGAAAATATATATTCTATAAAACTGGTTATTTACATAAACTTATAAAGTTCATTTTAAGAATATAAAGAAAGGTGTGTCTGCCTTACTAATATCTAAGGTGAATGATTTAGGAGGGAACGAAAGAGATATTTCCTCTCCTCTTGCTGCCTATGCCTGAGTTAGAAGTATACAGAACTACTGTAGGCATTTTCTAGTATCCTCAGTAGATAAGAAATACCACAGATGGTACACAGACAACTAAGCCACTGCAGGCATGTTAACAGAAGTCAGTGAATGCGGAGACTAACATATTTTGACATGCTACTAACACAGTTCAACAATCACAAATCTAAATGTTTTATGAGTGTGATTTAGACCATGTACATGCATACTTCTCAGTAGCGGCTTTCTTTTGTAAGCTTCTTCATAGGCATGAGCACTGATGATTTCTTAGGCATCATCAAGGTTTAAATAAAAATTTTTGTTCCAGTGCTTTGTCTGCATATATGTATGTATACCAAGTAGGAGGCCAGGCCAGGCCAGGAAGTGGAATTTCCCAAAACTGGACTTTCTGACAGTTGGGAACTGTCACGTGTATGATCTAACCAATCCTGGGTGCTCTGAAAGAGAAGCAAATGAACTTAAACACCAAATTAGATCTCCAGTCCCTAAACAGGGACCTTTCAAACAATTTCATATAATTTTAAAGTCAACAGTGTGAAGATAAATGCAATTTGTATATATTTAAATTCATAGAAAGCTTTAGATTAAAATGGTCAAATTTCCTACATTAAAACTTAATTTATTCCACTATGCATGCATCTAAACACAAGATTATATGATTTATAATCTATCTTTACCCAAGTATAAAGATAAATAGTGAAAAAAAGAAAAAAATTGGTAATGTCCATGTAATCATTTTAAGGTATTATGGATAACCTTTACAATATAATTAACAATGCTGTGTTGGTAAAGAGGTCAAATAATTTTCATAGATTCTAGTGGCTTCATAACAATTCTTTGTTAAAATTCTTACAAATATTGTCATTTGACAAAAATGAAAATATTTTAAGAATGTGTTCATATTATTAAAATCAGGAAAAATAGTAGATACTGAGAAACAAGATAATGATTGAAAAGTATTATATTTATAAAGATTCAATTCAATCAACATAAAAAATGACCACTATTGTGCTACAATGTATATAAATCTTAATTCTTTCATGAGTAAACTTACCCACAGATTATTTTCTTCCTGTATCTCTCTCTCTCTCTCTCTCTCTCTCTCTCTCTCTCTCTCTCTCTCTCTCTCTGTGTGTGTGTGTGTGTGTGTCTCGTCTCTCTCTGTCTCTCTCTCTCTCTCTCTGTGTGTGTGTGTGTGTGTGTGTGCATGTGTGTTTCTAGGCAATATTCAGGGTATACATATGTTGTGAATCTTCTTCAATGATTTTTTTTACTTATATTTTTCCCATGAGACAAGTTCTCAATAAAATTCAGAGCTCTACTCTATAGCTTTTCTGACTACTCTTGTTTCTACAAAGACTCCCATTTCTCTTTCTTTCATGGCTAGAAGTACAGGTGACCTATCATGCCTGACATGTGTATGAATTCCTGTCCTCTTGCATATACAAACAATTTCAATCATTGTGCCCTCTCCATAACTTAAAATATTGTATTCTATGATTAATTTATAATACTTTTCATATCTCATAGTATTTAGTGGTAAATTAAATAGTTTTCAACTAAATCTTTCTTAGTTTGCTAATGAAAACTTTCTTTCCTTATATATTTCCCAATCTTCTACAAACATAAATCCAGTTTAGTAGTTGTTTTTCTATATAAAAACAGCTTTTTTTTATACTTTGTGTTTAGTCTCTTAATGTTTGTAAGTACTGAGACACATGAAGTAGGCTCTGAAACAAATGTTTTCATCTGCAAAACAGCTTACAAACTTAGCCATTAATATTAATGCAAGGGGATAGGAATGATCTTCCAGATGAGGGGTTCCATGATTATTTGATATTCTTGCACTTCTCTGAATCCACCAATTGCCTCAACTGCAGTCTTTGAAAACAGATGGTGCCCAAATTAGTCAGCATGGCAAATATTAAATTGCAGCTTTGGATCTCCACACTTTTTGTTGGTATAATCAGAGTCACTCAAAATTTAATTTAAAAATAGTGAATTAATCAAAGCACAATTGGAAAGGTTCCAAGCAGGTGACAGGTTTCTGAGAAAATCTTCTTGATTACTAAGGCCATGCAGTGTTAGATTCAGCCTTACTACCCAGAAAGAAACAGGCATTTTCAGGAAGTTATTTCTTTACAGACAGTGCAACCTTAAAGATGACAGGCATACCAGTGTATAAAAGAGAGTGGCAGGGGACTGAGTGACAACCCCTCTTCTTCCACTTTCCATCAGACATCCTCGTCTCTGCTACTTTTATGGCTAAGAGTGAGCTAACAGGGGCTACAGAAAAAGATCCAGAAGTCATTAATAATCGGGGGGGAGTGTCAAAAATGCCAATGTGTTTATGTGACTATAATGTGTAACTAAAGCTATCTTCAAATTAACATGTACCTGGACACATTTGTCTGCAATAATTCAATGTCTCCTCACATGAGAGTAATTTTGATGAAAATACGTATAGAAGAAAAAGCTTACATTTAAAGTATTACTCTTGCTAAACTACATGCACATTTCTCCATACCGCTGGAGTGTTTCCCTGGCCATGAGAAGAGGCTGATGAGTAAACAACAAATCAAAACCACTTAAAGAGTAAACTCATTAACTACGATGTAAACTATTTATGGTTTGTCGATCAATAACTCTCCTACTTTACAGTTTGTTGGAGCCTGGGTTCTTAGTTCTGAGCATGCTTGTATTCATAGTGAAAAACATCATCAACAATATTTCTATAAGCATGTACCCAAGGCTCCAATATACTGTGATTGCAGTCCCATACATAGGCATCCCTGTACTGACTGCTTTGCCTTATTTTGAATTTACATTATACATGTGACTTTAGTTAAAGTAAACAAAGAGGTAGTAAGTTTAAATCTCATCATATCTATCACGATTATTTCCAGGAATTCTTTAACTGTAATGAATGTATTCCTTATAAAATTCCTCACATTTTACTTGAGCTACTAAATGTTAGAAAAGTATATATTAAACATTTGGGGTGAACATAAGATCAGAATATAGATGAAATTTCATTCTTGTAAATAAAGTTACCTTCTGATTCCTATCTTACAATATCCAGACCAAGAGATTCTGATGAGGAAATCTAAAATTATTCTAATATTGACAAGATCTAGAAGCATGGCCAAAATGAGGAACACGAACTCTAGTGCAGTGACACATCAATGCCATTAGCCCTTCATTTACCACTGTGTCACACTGCAGTGTCACACATTGGTAAAGAGATCACACATTGGTAAAGTGTCTGAGTGACTACCAGAGATGCTTTCAAATGCCATCGGCTTACAGCCTGCACAAACTGTGTTTCTTTCAATAGCTCAGCTATAAAGAACATTTTATATAATCTCTTAGCATTTTTTGAAAGTTCATTTATCTTCAATGAGTATCTGTCTCTCTCTTCCATGTTTCCTTTACTAATTCAATATACATTTCATAGGTTACCTCTAGAAGCTGAGCATTTTATTGCATGTGGATTAAGGATATCTACTGCATACCACAGGGTAATCCTTTTTACATTTAATAAGAGAATTAATATTGATATAGCCATAAATATATAATCATGATAGATGATATATAGATAGATGATGGATAAATTTGATCTAAATTTTCATTCAACTACACATTAGCCCAATGTTTCAATAATCTATACCATACAATAATGACTGAATTACCTCTTCTTTCTTGTGTAATTTCTGCTGAATTAAGTAATACAATGTAGTTCATAAATATAATATAACTAAAAGTAAAACATAAGGAATCTGGAAGAATATAAAAACATTCTTCACGCTTCTTCAAATTAAGACATTAAAATTATAAAAGCTGCTTAATTATGTCAGGAATGTCTTACTTAACTAAAGTCACTTCTATCCAAACTCTTAGATAGTACAGTTAAGCCTTATGAAGAACATTATTGATCTCTATGTGTCAATATTATAGTGCCAGCAGGAATAATAGAATCACTAATAATTGTATATTTAAAATGAGAAATCAATTAAGACTTGGGGAAATGAAATTCTAAAAATCATTGTATCATGTGTGCTATTAATTTTAAGTTTAAAGACATTTTAATTCAAATAAGAACTTTAAAAAAGATTTGCTAAAACATTCTATTTCTTGTAAGTCTTCAGGTAGAAAAAGTCATTCCTGATTTCAATGAAAATGACCAAGGAAACCAACCTATAGAAACTGAAATATTCATCTTTACAAAGCATCCTTTTTGTTGTCAGATGAGCAATGTTTGTAATGTAAAGTACCAATAAAATAACTTATTAATTGCTATGAATAATAATTGATCATCATATTCTGATCAGAGAGAACTTAACAGAGAATTGTGAAGTTTTGCATTATGTAAAACAATGTTTACCATTCATAACAGCTTTCTATGCAGGCTTTCATATTAAATCAGGCTTAACTTTGATAATTTCACACACGACCAAACTAAGGCTTATCACATTATTTATATTTGAAGAAGCCCCTCACTATCAAATATGGAACAAATTTCTTTTATTGCACATGAGGCTGTGTAGACAGACTTATGCTAGGTGACTTAGATGGTACAATACTCTGTAGTTCTCATATTCACATCTGTGCTATGCACATTCTGCATTTGAACTTTGGGACCCAGAATTTCTCAAGACAAACCACTTAGCAGATGTTTAACAATTTTAACAGAGGATGCATTTTTTTCTTTGCTACTTTTAGCAAGCCAATAAACATATGGTTATCTTCATGAAGGTCACCAAGTTAGAAATATAGAAATCCTAATACTTAGATTGTTTTTTTAGTTTGTTTATTGATATGGGTTCTCACTGCATATGCCTAGCTAGACTGGAACTTAATGTACAGAAAAGACTCACAGTTGATTCAAAGAGATGTTCTTGCTCTACCTTGAAAGTTCTGGGATTTGAGGAGTGTGCTAACAGGAACAGATCTTGGTATGATTTTACCAGAACAATTACAAAAGCTGTTATTTTTATACACTTATAATTAAATGTTCTAAACAAAAATAACACATATTCTAATGAAATTTTAGATGTACAAAATCAAAAGATTTTTAAAGTATAACTTTTGTTTCAATCTAGACGCTGAATATTTAATACTTTTAAAAGTCATGGCATCCACAATATTGTCTGTGTTTGGTGTCTATATATGTGATGGGTCCCCAAGTAGGGCAGTCTCTGTATGGCCTTTCCTTCAATCTCTGCTCCAAACTTTGTCTCCATATTTCCTCCTATGAATATTTCTGATCTCCCTTCCAAGAAGAACTGAAGCATGCAGACTTTGGTCATCCTTCGTCTTGAGCTTCATGTGGTTTGGTATTGTATCTTGGTTATTCCAAGCTTTTGAGCTAAAATCCACTTATCAGTGAATGCAAACCATGTGTGTTGTTTTGTGACTAGGTTGCATAAAATTATGTACTGGGAGATTTAGTAAAAATAATATGAACTTTCTAAGAATAACTTTAGTAGCAAAATATATGTGTCTTGAAACATATGGAACAAGTTCACATAATTACATAATAAAATATTCTAATAATCAACAAATATCAAAAATATATAAAAGACCTAACATAGCATAATTTTGAGTGGAGAGGAAGCATATTCAAACAAAAAATTTTTGCCAAGCAACCAGAGCTTCCAGGGACTAAGCCACTACCTAAAGACTATACATGGACTGACCCTGGACTCTGACCTCATAGGTAACAATGAATATCCTAGTAAGAGCACCAGTGGAAGGGGAAGCCCTGGGTCCTGCTAAGACTGAACCCCCAGTGAACTAGACTGTTGGGGGAGGGCGGCAATGGGGGGAGGGTGGGGAGGGGAACACCCATAAGGAAGGGGGGGAGGGGGATGTTTGCCCGGAAATCGGGAAAGGGAATAACACTCGAAATGTATATAAGAAATATTCAAGTTAATTAAAAAATAAATAAATAAACCACATTAAAAAAAATTGTGCCAAGAAAATTACAAACAGTGTTACAGATGTATATTAGTGTTTGTCTTTTCTACTTTAACACTGGGCTTTGTGAGACACTTTAAAAAGTTCATAAATCAACAGTAGATACTTAAAATATATAAGCTAAGAAGTTGTGGTCCACTTATATACTATAAATGCATGTGAATACAAATTTTAGTGTAACCTCAGGAAATCAGAATTGTTGCTGAAATAGTTTTAACAAACATCTTCATAGGAAACTGATGAATTCTTTGAAGCTCAGTGTGTGTGTTCAGTGTTTCAGAACATATACTGCTCTTTAAGTGGAGTAGGTTTTAACTCCATCACACATTTTAGGTGCTTCATAATTTCCTCAACTTCTAACTCCGCTTCTGACTCCCACAGGGGCTGTATGGGTATACAAATCCACAGTCAGATGTAGATATATACACCTAACTATAATCCAAACACTGAAAAATTATTCAATACCTTAAATCTCACTGTAATTGCAATGCTGATAAATATTAGAATAATCATATAAGTATCAAACACAAAATATTTAATTTGTGGTATATTATAAGAACATCTGAGATTATAAAAATAAATTTAATTGAAATGCAATTCTTAATAATGTATTTACTATTTGCGAATTTCATATACTATATTTTTATCCTATTCATCTCCACCAATTTCTCCCAGAACCTCATCCACTCTATAGACATCCATATTTAAGTTCTCTATCTTTTGAGGAAAAGTAGGTATAATAAAGCAGTGACAGCAAAAACAATGAATGAGAAAACCAGGATGTGTTGACCCACTCTTCTGGAAATGGGGCCTAACCATAATATGTGCTATACAACATGTTTTACTCCAATGAAGAATTCTGACGTTTTCCTTAGCAAGTAACCAACAAACGTCAATGCACCCTTAACTAGGAATGTGAAATGTATATACTTCCCTCTCTCATATGGTGAGATTTTTTTCTTGTTTGAGCTTGTACAGGCCATTTGCATTCTTTACAGTATGTATAAGTTCCTTTGTGCATAAACCATGTCTGGAAAACAAGTCTTTTTTATTGGATAGTTTATGTAGTACATTGCAAATGTTAGCCCTTTTCCCCTCTCCTGTACAGCCTCACTCCTCCCCATGCTTCTATGAGGATGCTCCCCCTCCATCCTCTTATTCCCAACTAAACACCCTGGTATTTTCCTATACTGAGGAATCCAGCATTCACAGGACCTAGGACTTCTCCTATTGATGCCAGACAATGTGATCCTCTGGTACATATGTGACAGGAGCCATGCATCCCCCCATGTAGACTTTGGTTGGTAGTTTAGTTCCAGTGAGTTCTGAGGGGTCTGGTGGCTGATACTCTTCTTCTTCCCATGGGGTAGCAAACTCCTTCAGCTCCTTCAACCCTTTTTCTAACTCATCTATAAGGTTCCCTTGCTCAGTCTGATGGTTATCTGCAAACACCTTAATCTGTATCACTAGGGCTCTGGCAGAGCCTCTCAGGAGACATGTTTATCAGGCTCCTTTCAGCAAGCACTTCTTGGCATTAGCAATAGTGACTGAGTTTGCTGGCTGTATATGGGATGGATCCCCAGGTGGGGCAGTCTCAGTATGGCTTTTCCTTCAGTCTCTGCTTGACTCTTTTTTATTGTATTTGCTCCATTGAGTATTTTGTTTACCCTTCTAAGAAGTACTGATTCACCCACAGTTTGGACTTCCTTCTTCTTGAGCTTAATGTGGTCTCTGAATTATATTTTGGGTAATCTGAGCTTTTTGGCGAATATCCACTTATCAGTGAATGCATACTAAGTGTGTTTTTTCTGGATGGGATTATCTCATTCAGGATGATATTTTCTAGTTTTATTCATTTGCCTATGAATTTCATGAAGCCATTGCTTTTAAAAGCTGATTAGTAATCCATTGTGTAGATGTATCACATTTTCTTTATCCATTCCTCTGTTGAAAGACATCTGGGTTCTTTCCATCTCCTGGCTATTATGAATAAAGCTGCTGTGAACATAGTAGAACATGTGTCCTTGATATTTGTTGGGGCATCTTTTGGGTATATGCCCAGGAGTGGCATAGCTGGGCTCTCAGGTAGCACTATGTCCAATTTTCTGATGAACTGTCAGACTGATTTCCAAGGTGGTTGTCTCAGCTTGTAATCCCATCAAAATTCGAGGAGTGTTCTTCTTTCTCCACATCCTCACCAGCATCTGCTGTCACATAAGTTTTTGATCTTATCCATTCTAACTTGTACGAGGTGAAAGCTCAAGGTTATTTTGATTTTGATTTTCTTGATGACTAAGGATGTTGAACATTTCTTTAGTTGCTTCACCACCATTTGCTATTCTTCAGTTGAGAATTCTTGTTCAACTTTGTATACCATTTTTAATAGTGTTATTTAGTTCTGTGGAGTCTAACTTCTTGAGTACTTTGTATATCTTAGATATTAGTCCTTTATCAGATAGGATTGGTAAAGATATTTTCCCAATCTTTTGGCTGCGATTTTGTCCTATTGGCAGTGTCCTTTGCCTTATAGAAGCTTTGCAGTTTTATGAGGTTCCAATTGTTGATTCTTGATCTTAGAGCATAAGTCATTGTTGTTCTGTTCAGGAAAATTTCCCCTGTGCCTATGTGTTTAAGGCTCTTCCACACTTTCTCTTATATTAGTTTAAGAAACTGGAGGACTTTGACCCACTTGGACTTGACCTTTGTATAGGGTGGAAAGAATGGTCAATTTGCATTCTTCTATATGCTGACCTCCTGTTGAACCAGCACCATTTGTTGAAAATGCAGTCTTTTTTCCCCTGGGTGGTTTCAGCTCCTTTTTCAAAGACCAAGTGACCATAGTTGTGTGGGTTCATTTTTGGGTCTTCCCCATCTCTGTCCAAATAACATGCAGTTTTTTATCATGATTGCTCTGTAATGCAGTTTGAGGTCAGGAACGGTGATTCCCCAACAAGTGCTTTTATTGTTGATAATAGTTTTCACTATCCTGTTTGTTGTTGTTGTTGTTGTTGTTGTGGTTGTTTTTGCAAATGACTTTGCAAATTGCTATTTCTAACTCTATGTAGAATGGAATTGGAATTTTGAGAGGGATTGAATTGAGTCTGTAGATTGCTTTCAGCAAGATGGCCATGTTTACTATATTAATCCTGCCAATCCTTGAACATGGGAGAAATTTCCATCTTCTGAGATCTTCTTCAATTTCTTTCTTCAGAGACTTGAAGCTCTTGTCATACAGATCTTTCACTTGCTTGGTTAGAGTCACACCAAGGTATTTTTTATCATTTGTGACTATTGTGGAAATTGTCCTTTTTCTAATTTCTTTTGTCAGCCTGTTTATCCTTTGAGTAGAGGATGGCTACTGGTAATTTTATATCCAGCTACTTTGCTGAAGTTGTTTATCAGCTGAAATTTTTGGGCTATCTTAAGTATACTATTGTACCATTTGCAAATAGTGATATTTTGACTTTTTCATTTCCAGTTTTTATCCCTTTGACCTCTTCTTGTTGTCTAATTGCTCTGATTAGGTCTTTGACTACTGTATTGAAAAGGTAGGGAGAGATTGGGCAGCCTTGTCTAGTCCCTGATTTTAGAAGGATCACTTCAAGTTTCTCTCCATTTATTTTGATGTTGGCTACTGGTTTGCTGTATATCGCTTTTAGTATGTTTAGGTGTGGGCCTTGAGTTTCTGGTCTTTCCAAGACATTTTACATGAAGGGGTACTGAATTTTGTCAAATGCTTTCTCTGCATCTAATGAAATGAACGTGTGATTTCTTCCTTGAGTTTGTTTATATAGTGGATTACATTGATGGAGTTCTGTATATTGAAGCATACCTGTATCCCTGGGATGAAGCTAACTTGATCAGGGTGAATGATCATTTTGTTGTGTTCTTTGATTCAGCTTGCAAGAATTTTATTCACATTGATATTCATAAAAACATCTCTTTTTTGGAGTTATCTATCATGTATTGTTCTTTGAGTCTCTCTTTTTTCATCTTCCTCTTTGATTTTTATACTTTTTGTGTTGGGACATGCTATTCATACCCACTTAGTACAGAACATCTGAAAGTCTCCCACTTTGTATATATTGACCTACTGTGAGTTTCTGTATTTTGATCTAAATAATTACATCTTAAGTTATTTCTTGAATTATTAAATCCTGCTATAAAGCAGTAATTGAATAAATATGAAATGCATAATGAATACATATTATGGCATATTTTATAACAAGTGACTGTTATAACAAAAGTTAATGATTGGAAGAAGACAACAACTCTCTGCTGAATATTGAGTTATGTTTCAGCTGCTGGAATGAAAATTTGCCATGAGGAATAATTTATTATATAGTTACTTAACAGAATAATGCTAGTATGTTATCTTCTAGTTCCTACAAGCTTTGTAGCTTCACATTCTTGTATTCTATGCCAAAACATAACAAAAAAAAAAACAAAATAAATGTCAAATATTTCTGTATCCTGAATGGAACCTTAAATCTAAACCAACAGTTTTGATAATTTTAATGATCTTTGCATCATTATTTCAGAAGTAGGCATGGCATGCGTCTTGGTGTTTTGTTGGTGGCTTTTGGTTTTTGTTAAGAGATGTATGCTATTTAAAAATACTTGCAAACATTTAAAGGAGAAATTTGAACAGGAATGATTAGATAAAATGGATAATAGAAGGCAGCATAAAGAAGAGAATATTGGGAGGGATAATTTACACTATGAGCCAATTTAGAAGACCTCATGGAAAACTAACACTGTGAAAGTTTCATAAAATACATACATATGTACAGTGACTTTAAAATAGAACTCTCCTCTGTGGGGAAAATACCCAAATAACCATCATATGCTATAAAAAGTATCTCCAGTACCTAGTATGGGTTAGATAATTTTAAATTGTTGTTCAATAAAATCCCATGTACTTTTCCACAAACACAGCAGAATATTGGCAATGTTGTTGATTAACCTATGGAATATAACATTGAGCCCTTATTTTTGAAGGAATATATATATATATATATATATTTCATAGGGCTTGAAAATATTTTTGCTTGTATTATACTGGAAGCTTCATTAGAAATGAAGGGTTACAATGAAATTAAATTATTTTATCAAACAAAGCAAAATTTCTACTATGAGGATGGCTTTACATGCAAGCATATTTCAAAAAAAGGACATACTTAAATACTGTATACTTAAAATAGAAGACAAATGAATCTCTCCAGGTATAGGTGAAGAGGAATACGACTCCTGTCATCACTCTTTCTACACTCTTCATGTTTAATATATGATGATGCCTTCATGATCTAAACTAATGTTGCTTGTTCATATTTGCTGTGGCAGTCAATGCTTAATTAATATATATGCCATCTCTCTGGCTATTTTCATGTGCACCCTTAACAAAGAAGAGTTATTATTAATATGTCTACATGTCTAATTCCTAACATTATACAAGGACAGATACATTTGTTAAAACATGATCATAATGGGAAACAGCTAACTAGGTGATAGAATCTTGGAAAAATTCCCAGCCTCTTACTATTCTTAAATCTTTCCCATAAATGCTTTTGCTCTTTTGCACTTCATGTGTTAGTATGTATTTTATTGGTTTTCATATCTTTTAAGATCTTATGAATTTACAAAGTAACAATTTCCCCTCTATATTTGCAAATTCATAAATATCCAATAATAAAATGACTGAAATAATGGAAGACATTTGGTTGCCAAATATTATTATAAAACAGAAATATGTACATTCTATCTGTAGAAATAATACAAGTGAATAATTTTTTAATGGAGTTCAACATATTTGTATAATTTTTGATAAATTTGTTTTGTTATGCAGAATATCATATGTTTATTGATATAACAGAAAGAAACAGGAGAGAGCGTATATCAACAGTTTGACAGCATATTTAAAAGCTCCAGAACAAAAAGAAGCATATATAACCAAGAGGAGTATACGGCAGGAAATAATCAAACTCAGGGCTGAAAGCAACCAAGTAGAAACAAAAAGGACTATAAAACAAATCAACAGAACCAAAAGCTGATTGTTTGATAAAATCAACAAGATAGATAAACCCTTAGCCAGACTAGCCAGAGAGCACAGAGAGTGTGTCCAAATTAACAAAATCAAAAATGTAAATGGAGACATAACAACAGAGTCAGAGAAAATTAAAAAAAAATCATCAGATCCTACTACAAAAGTCTATATTCAACAAAACTTGAAAACCTGGAGGAAATGGACAAAATTTTAGAAAAATACCAGCTACCAAATTTAAATCAGGAACAGATAAACCATTTAAACAACCACATAACTCCAACCAAAAAGAGCCCAGGACCAGGTGGGTTTAGTGCAGAATTCTATCAGACTTTCATAGAAGACCTCATACCAATATTATCCAAACTATTCCACAAAATTGAAACAGATGGAGCACTACCAAATTCCTTCTATGAAGCCACAATTACTCTTATACCTAAACCACACAAAGACACAACAAAGAAAGAGAACTTCAGACCACTTTCCCTTATGAATATTGACACAAAATTACTCAATAAAATTCTTGCAACCCGAATCCAAGAACACATCAAAATGATCATCCATCCTGATCAAGTAGGCTTCATTCCAGGTATGCAGGGATTGTTCAATATATGAAAAACCATCAATGTAATCCACTATATTAACAAACTCAAAGATAAAAAACACATGATCATTTCATTAGATGCTGAGAAAACATTTGACACAATTCAACACCCCTTCATGATAAAAGTACTGGAAAGAACCTGAATTCAAGGCTCATACCTAAACATAGTAAAAGCTATATATAGCAAACCAGTAGCTAACATTAAACTAAATGGAGAGAAACTTGAAGCAATCCCATTGAAATCAGGGACTAGATAAGGCTGCCCACTCTCTCCCTACTTATTCAATATAGTTCTTGAAGTCCTAGCCAGAGCAATCAGAAAACAAAAGGATATCAAAGGGATACAAAGTGGAAAGGAAGAAGTCAAAATATCACTATTTACAGATGATAAGATAGTTTATATAAGTGACCCCAAAAATTCCACCAGAGAACCACTAAGCCTGATAAACAACTTCAGCAAAGTGTCTGGGTATAAAATTAACTCAAACAAATCAGTAGCCTTCATCTACATAAAAAAATAAACAGACTGAGAAAGAAATAAGCAAAATCACACCCTTCACAATAGTTCCAAATAATATAAAATATATTGGTGTGACTTTAACCAAGTAAGTGAAAGATCTGTATGGTAAGAATTTCAAGTCTCTGAAGAAAGAAATTGAAAAAGATCTCAGAAGATGGAAAGATCTCCCATGCTCATGGATTGGCAGGATTAATATAGTAAACATAGCCATTTTACCAAAAGCAATCTACAGGTTCAATGCAATCTTCATCCAAATTCTAATCTAATTATTTATAGACTTGGAAAGAAGAATTTGCAAATTCATCTGGAATAAAAAAAAAACAGGATAGCTAAAACTATCCTCAACAATAAGAGAAGTTCTGGGAGGAATCACCATCCCTGACCTCAAGCAGTATTACGAAGAAATAGTAATAAAATCTTTATGGTATTGGTACAGAGACAGGCATATAAACCAGTGGAATAGAATTGAAGACCCAGAAATGAACCCACACACCTATGGTCAACTGATTTTTGACAAAAAAGCCAAAAACATCCAATGGAATGGCATAGCATTTTCAACAAATAAGGCAGGTTCAACTGGAGGTAAGCATGTAGAAGAATGCAAATCAATTCAGTATTATTGCCCTGTACAAAGCTTAAGTCCAAGTGGATCAAGGATCTCCATGGCAAACCAGATACACCAAAACTAACAGAATAAAAAGTGGGGAAGAGTCTTGAACACATGGGTACCGGAGAAAATTTCCTGAAAGAACACCAATGGCTTATGCTCTAAGATCAAGAATCAACAAATGGAATCTCATAAAGTTGCAAAGCTTCTGTGAGGCAAAGGACACTCTCCTTAGGATAAAACAGCAACCATCATATTGGGTAAAGATCATTACCAATCCTACAACTGATAGAGGGCTGATGTCCAAAATATAGGAAGGACTCACTAAGTTAGACAGCATAGAGCCAAATAACCCTACTAAAAATGGGGTACAGAGCAAAACAAAGAATTCATAGCTGAGGAATATCGAATGGTTGAGAAGCACCTAAAGAGATGTTCAACATCCTTAGTCATCAGGGAAATGCAAATCAAAACAACCCTGATATTCCACCTCACACCAGTCTTAGTCACAATGGCTAAGGTCAAAAACTCAAGCAACAGCAGAAGTTGGTGAGGATATGGAGAAAGAGGAACACTCATCCATTTTTGGTGGGATTGCAGACTGGTAAAACCTGTCTGGAAATCAGTCTGGAGATTCCT
This sequence comes from Rattus rattus, assembly GCF_011064425.1. NCBI lineage: Eukaryota > Metazoa > Chordata > Mammalia > Rodentia > Muridae > Rattus > Rattus rattus. Next base: position 107,187,688 of record NC_046156.1, read on the forward strand.
CAGAAAAGTGGATATTCCACTACCTGAGGACTCAGCTATACCACTCCTGGGCATATATCCAAAAGATGTTCCAACATACAACAAAGACATGCTTCACAACGTTCATAGCAGCCTTAATTATAATAACCAGAAGCTGGAAAGATCACAGATGCCCTTCAACAGATGAATGGATACAGAAAATGTGGTACAACTATACAATGGAGTACTACTCAGCTATCAAAAACAATGACTTCATGAAATTCATAGGCAAATGGATGGAACTAGAAAATATCATCCTGAGTCAGGAAATCCAATCACAGAAAAACACATGGTATGCAGTCATTGATAAGTGGTTATTAGCCCAAATGCTTGAATTACCCAAGATGCACAGGCCACATGAAACTCAAGAAGGATGACCAAAATATGGATGCTTTAGTCCTTCTTTAAAAGGGGAACAAAAATAACCATAAGGGCAAAGATTAGATTGGAGACTGAAGGTACGGCCATTCAGAGTTTGCCCCACATATGGCCCATGTATATACAGCCACCAAAAGTAGATAAGATGGATGAAGCTAAGAAGTGCATGCTGACAGTAACTGGATATAGATGTCTCCTGAGAGACACAGCCAGAACATGTCAAATACAGAGGTGAATGCCAGCAGCAAAACACTCAACTGAGAATGGCACCACCTGTTGGTGGAATTAGAGAAAGGACTGAAAGGGCTGGAGGGTCTTGTGATCCCAAAAGAACAAAAATGCCAACCAACCAGAGCTTCCAGGGACTAAACCACTACCTAAAGACTATACATGGACTGAACCTGAACTCCAACTGCATAGGTAGCAGAGAATAGCCTTGTTGGGGCACTAGTGGAGGGGGAAGAACTTGGTCCTTCCAAATTTGGACCCCCAGTGTAGGGGATTGTTGGGGGGAGAGGTTATGGTAGGGGAACACCCATATAGAAGGGATGGGGGAGAGTTAGGAGGCTGATTGACAGGAAACCATGAAATGGAATAACATTTGAAATGTAAATAAGAAATACCCAATTTAATAAAAAAGGAAGAAAAAAATTATGATTCATTTTTTTTCCTGATGTTCTCATTTCTAAGATTTATTTTTTAAACCTTTTTTAAAAATAGTAATATCAAATGTAGTACATTGTTCAATTAATCTGATCAACCTAGAGATTGATAGCGTGATCCTGAACTCTTTTTTTTCTCCCCTATCCACAGCATGTTGGGTATTGGTTCTTGGGTCTACTGTAAAAATGGTTTTCCTCAACCATTCTTTGCCAATTCTAGTTGCCATGCAAGCCTGACTCCCAAGAAATTCATCAGACAAATCTTGACCTTAATCCTCCATAACTTTTAACTACAAAAACGCTTCATAAAAGATTTTTTTCTGAATAATTATAGAAAGCTGACTAAGACTTACTAGGGGTATTGCTACATTACTCTTCTTTTCCTACAGTTAAAAAAATCAATAGAAATAACTGCATTTCCACTAAGATGTCAATCAACCTCTCAAATAATTAGGAAGTCATTTATGTTTAAATGCTATTAAGTAGATTACTTTCAAAAAGATTCCTGAGTATGAGAACAGACAAGAGAAATGTATAGAGGGCCTGGAGAATGAACAGAAATTTGTAGCAGTGGGCATTATGGCACTGCAGGGAAGCACCATAATGTCCCAGACTCCAGAGATGCGAGACTCCCAGGACCCAGTGGGGATGACATTAGCTCAAATATTCAACAGAGGGGAAATAGAATGTGAAGGGACCACCCCCAATAGATAGGCATGACCCCCAATTGAAGGAAAGAGAATTTTACTCACCTAAAACAAATTAACACAGATTTGTTCCTGTCTACATTTTATGCAGGGATAAAAAATGAAGCAGAGTCTGAAGGAAAGGTCATCCAGAGTCAGCCTCACCTTGGGATTCATCCCATCTACAGACAATAGACACCAATACTATTGCTAATGCCAATTTCAGACAGGAGCCCAGAAGGCTGTCTTTTGAGAGGCTTTGCCAGTATCTGACTAAGACAGAGGCAGACACTCAGAGTCAACCATTGGATTGAGCCCAGGGACTCCAATGAAGGGTTATGGAAAGGACTGAAGGAACTGGACAGAGTGGCAACCCCATAGGAAGACCAATAGTATCCACTGACCAGAGCTATCAGGGACTAAACCACCAACCAAAGAGTATACATGGATGGGACCATGGCTCCAGCCACAAATGTTGCAGAGAATATCCTTATCTTGGCACAAATGTGGAGGCTTGTTTCCTCACCAAAATGGGATACTAAAGGGGTAAGGCAGAAATGAGTGGGTGGTTTAGTATCCTATTAGAGGCAAAGAGACGGGGTGTTGAGTGGTGTCTGTGGAGGATAGACTGTGAAGGGGAACAACATTTAAAAGGTAAATAAATAAAATGATTATTGAACAAGGAGGAGGATGAGAAAAGGAGGAAGAGGAGGAGGAAGAAGAGGAGAAGGAAGAGGAGGAGGAGGAAGAAGAGGAAGAAGAAGAAGAAGAAGAAGAAGAAGAAGAAGAAGAAGAAGAAGAAGAAGAAGAAGAAGAAGAAGAAGAAGAAGAAGAAGAAGATTCCTGTGTACATTAGAATGGTTTTCCAATGATTCATTCATGTGTTTCATTAATATGTGATACTTATGTACTCTCTTAGAACAATAACACAGTGATTGTCACTTTATCAAATACACTAATCTTTTACAACAATCAACTCAGTATTGTTCACAGACACATTCTTCATTTATTAAAGTTAGTAACCACTTCTTACATGCCAACTGCTGTACCTTTCCTAGGAAAATGATAAAAGTCTTGGTGTATTTTGTTGGTTGTTACAAACAATATGCTGTATTAACAAAACTATGTATTGTTGTTATGGAATGCACGCAAACAGGATCGTAGAACAAGATATTGTCGTATTTTCTTATGATGATCAGGAGATTAACAATGATCTGACAAAATTCACTTAAAGAATGCATAGACTGAACCCTACTTAATTTTTTTTTAACATTTCTTTGTGAGAAATTATCTACTTACACACATGAAAGGTCTGAAGACATCATAATAGAGTAAATACTTTCCTTTTGCCATGTGTATAGTGGAGATCCAAAGCAGTTTGTCAAAAACCATGATAATCATGCTTTCCCTCCAGCAATCTCAGAAGCCTTAATTTTATTTTACTGAATACAGTGCTCCAGTGCTGAATACTGTTTGCCTGTGTGCCATGTCTTAAGAGAAAAAAAATCAGTGAATAAGCAAACCTTTAAAAATAGTTAAATTACGCATACATGTTACAAGAAATTTAATCACACCGTGACATTGTGTTTACTGGTAAAGCCTGCTTCTAGTTGTGATGTGACTAACCCTTAATATATAAATTTCATACATCTGACTAAAATACAGTCACATTTTCAGTACATATTTGTAATCCCAAACAATGAAAGTAAAGTTCGTTGGTAGAACAAAATGTCCATATGTGAAAGTTATGTTTAATTGAGTGGCAGAAAGAGTGAAAAAATCAGAGAAAGTTTTGAGAGCATAGGGCATGACAAACTCTCAAGAGAAAAGCAAAGAAAGGGAAGCTACTTTAGAGAGGGTCATGGAGGAAGAGAGGCAGAGAGAATGCAAGAACTTTTATCAGGGCAGTTATAAAAAGGTAGGCTGCAGACAGAGAACAAGCTAGACACATGTGAAGACAGAAGCCAGAGGATGAAAAGGAGCCAGAAGATGAGAACAGATTGCTAGGGTTAGAGAACAAGCAGAGCATTCAGTCAGAGGTCAATATAGAAGCCAGATTGAACCAGTCACTTTCAAAAGGATTTGAGCTAGAACATCTGAGTTGAACCAGAGAACCAGAGTTCAGAAGGAATAAGGAAAGTTGAGCTTATTCAGCAGTAAGTTTTCAGAGGTTGAAATTATTAAAGATCTAGATAGTTTTTCAGGAGTAACGAAGCTTCCACAACTAGGCCTAGGTTATTAGATCAAGGTGGTAAAAGTCACAGAATAAAAATTAGGTTGAGATATGAAGTTTAATTTCCCAGAGATGTTTACAGGAGTCATGTGTGATGTCCCAGAGTAAAAACCTCAGTAGTGGTAATTATGCTATCTGACACAAAATGTAAACTGTTCATCCCAATGAAAATTTGTGAACCTTATTTTAACTCTCATTATATTTTATGTTTTTGAGTATATGAGTATGTGTGCATGTGTGTAAAAGTTTCAGGCCAATTTATGAGGTATGATTTTCACCTTTTTAATATTATTGAAACTTTAGAGGTTAAGACCCTTATTAAAGAGCAATTTCCAGGCTCATTTGGTGTTTTTGTTTGTTTCACACAAGAAAATTATTTAATGTGAACCCCAAAATTTGAAATATAAAAATATTATTTACAAACAAGCTTACCCATGAGTTTGAACTCAGCTCCTCAGGCTCATGGAGAGCCACTTTATACATTAAACCATCTAGTCTACTTCAGTAAGCAGTTTTCAGGAAATAATAGGCAAAAATTTAATGCAGGAATTCATAAAAATGCAAAGAATCTAAAAATTCATAATGGAACATACAGATTTTACCCTTCTGAAATAAACATAAATTGAAAAAAAAATCAAAGATTGTTGGGGATTTAACTCAGTGGTAGAGTGCTTGCCTAGGAAGCACAAGGCAGAGGGTTTGGTCTTCAGCTCTGGAAAAAAAGAAAAATAAAAAAATTAAAGAAGTCAAATATCACTGTATACAGTCATCTATTTAGAGTGTTTAAATATATGATACAGAGTATAATATTTACAATTGAGATATTTATGTAAATGATACGTAAAATTTAGCTAGCATATGAAAATTTCACAGCATTATAGAGAAACAGTAATAGCCTAGTTGAGAATTAAGGTCACTGAACATAAGTCATGAAGGTCACATTCAAGTTTGAGTGACACGGAACAAGGAGTTGGAATCTTTTGTTGAGCCTTTTCTGTACTGTATCTTGAGAATATTTATATATACATATATAAATTGTATCAATGTAACACACTATGTTATATTATATTATAATGGTATATATAATATATACCACAAAATATAAGTTCTTAAAAATGATGTGAAACTAGCACATATAAATCATTAATTCTAAGTAAACTAAATGTCTTTTTAAATATCATCTTCAATGACAATCTTAATATTTAAAGATAATCTATGACATTTTTCTTAGTATATGAATATAAAAGAAAATAACCCTTTAAAAAACAAAAGCAATTTCTCTATATAGTAAAGGTTAAATACAAAGTGTCTTTAAAGAATTTAAAGCTAAAGGATCATAATATTGAGAAATAATCATATAATGTTGTATGTCACTCAAATTCGTAATTGGATGCATATATTTGCCTATCATAGATAGACTAATAAATCTGTGAGAAGCAAACAAGTGTTGAAGTTGCACATAGATAAGCATCTGAGCCTCTAAAACTTTCAATAATATTAAAAAGTCTAACAAACGTTCAAAGTTGAGATTTTTTTAGTCTCAACTTTTTAATGACTATGAGGCCAAATGTCTCTAAGATTTGATTCTGAAAAGTGAATATAACCAACATTATTATTGAATTTTAAGGATCAAAGAAGTCAAAGGTATAAGAATTCATCTATTTTCCCCTTTTCATAAGTTTCATTCTAGTAGACTTTTTACCATCCATTTTCAAACATCCCACCCAACATTTCTAAAATTTCCCAAGGGAAATAATATGGACTTAAATTAAAGGCATACAACAATTCTCATATCTAGCAACTTTTTGGAGATCACAGCAGTGAGGGATATATGAGTCTGTAAACTGCCTTGGGACAAAGAAAGTAGAAAAATAAACTCAGGCTTCCATTTTTAACTATTCTCTTTCTGAACAAAATCATAGGGTCTGGTGAAAGTTATAATCTGTTGTCATGAAACTTTTTACTTTTCTTACTTCTGTTGTGGCCTCAGCCCATGTTAAGAAGAATAGTAACATTTGCTTGGGCCACAGATGAAAGAAACTGACTTCCATAAGTTTTTCTCTTAGAAACTGCTGATATTCGATCTCAATGAAAAATTATGAATTTCTCATTCAAACATATTTGAGATTTCAAATAATCACTTTGGTTTAGGAAGTATTCTAGGGAACCAAAAAACAAAGAACAAATATTAGTTCAAGGTCTAGATATACCCCCTCTCTCTCTCTCTCTCTCTCTCTCTCTCTCTCTCTCTCTCTCTCTCTCTCTCTCTCTCTCTCTCTCTCTCTCTGAGTATGTGCATGTGTCAGCATTGACATGATGTAGAAGTGTTTAAAGCCTCTCTATTCAGACTTGAAATTCTATGTCTCACAATTTTGAAGAGGAAGAATAAATTCTATTTTTCTTATTAATCCTCAAATTCTGATAAGCAACTTTTGACATCAAAGACATTATATAAAATTATTCAGTGAAGGTTCACAGGGAAAGATGATTCCTCCTGTTCTCTGTCCAGGCATGAATATGTTTATTGCATTTATAATTTTTAACCTCTAAATTTTTTTCTTGACTCTTCTCTTACTATTGAACTACGATTGAGTAGAGAATTTTTGAGTAGTGAATACAATCAAGTCTTTAAAACAGTGTGGTATGATTTCAAATTTAAAGCGCAAAAACTGTCATTAAATGATAAAGAGAAATTATTGATATTTTCACTACTTGATTGGATATGCTATGCTTATGGCTAAAACTGCTCTTTGTGATGAAGATAAAAGTGGATAAGATGTTACCACTTTTCCTAATTCCCAACCAAGATTGATATAAGAATCATAGTAGCAAGGTATGCATGATCAGAAGTTTCCACAAAGCTACTGCTATCAATGAGCATATCTTCTACTTCTTTCAGAATCTAGCGAATATGTGAAAAACATGTGTTAATGTTGCATGAAATGTATACCTATACCCTTTCATCAATGGTGATTCAAGCTGAGTGGGTTTATAATGAGAAGGATGGTTTCCCTCCTCCACCTATGGACTTCATTCTGTATCCCTTGCTAATGCTGAAGTTATTTGTGCTCAGTTTCTTCTACATTGAGTTCTTCTGAAAGTCAGTTCTTCAGAAGTCATGAAGTTCAAAGATATCATAGGTATATATTAAGGCTAAAAATAATACCCAAATCAAAAAGCTATACACACAAATAACATAAGGGAAATTGTTTTTGTTGTTTTCTCAAAGAACATGAATTTTGAGATAATCTTAGAAAGAAGGTAAAGGAATGCAAATGAGGGACACTAGAAGAGAACTGAAGTGACATGGGTTAGTTAGTGGACAGATGGGTTAAGAGGAGGGATAGAATAGAGAAAGGATGCGTTAGAAAAAGGATGGATTAGACTCAGGGGTCTGAAAAGTTAGTGAAGAAGGTATGACAACTGACTTTGTTGAAATAAGGTTCTGAAAATGGAAGCAGTGGGAGAATGTTATATACAAAATAGTTTCTGTGATAAATTTCTGAAAAATGAGGTGGAGATTTACCTTTTATTCATAAAAAATAAATAATTACAAGGAGTGAGAAACTATATTTAAATTCCAAACCTTACTTTGGGAACACTAGATATAAATATATTTTAAAAGTATTTCAGACATAATACACTTTGCTTTTCAAAATATGTGGTAATATCAGAGCTTTTTAGGAAATGTAGTTTATCATGCAGTTTATTTTCTATAAATTCTCAAACAATGTAAGACTCAATCAAAGGGCCACAGGCTACAGCATGTCAAAAGTTTTATGGAATAGTTTAACCTGATGTGGTTTAATTTAACATAGATCAGAGTAATAAGATATTGAAGGAAAAATTGACTAAAACTATCTGCCACTAACTATAATGCAGAGCTGACCATTTCTGAAAATACAAAATGAATGATTCAGTATTTTCATGAAACATGGAGATGAATTTGTTTTGTGCTGACTACAAACATTTCATTAAGCATTAAAACAGTTTCCTTTAAGAAATGACAAAATAGCTGTGAAAAAAATCTTCCAGGAAGGATACTTTGTCATTCTTGGTTTGTCCTCTTCTCTTCTGACTTATATCACTAAGATTGAATTCTTACAATTAAATGATTAATTTATGTGGAATGATATTATAAAGTATTAATGGTAAAAATGACAATTCAGTAAATTAATTTTATTATGCAAACTTATACCAGCAATTATACCAGCAACATATTCATTTAAATTTATCTTATTATCTGTTGGAAGATGATTGAGGTCCAGAAAGAAGAATTAATATTTCTCTTTAAGAAATCTTGGAAAACACACGCACACACACACACACACACACACACACACACACACACACACACACACACACACACACCTGAGAGAGGAGAGGAGAAAGAAAGAGAGAGAGAGAGAGAGAGAGAGAGAGAGAGAGAGAGAGAGAGAGAGAGATATGAAAGAAAAAAATGGGAGAAAATGCATAAATCCCTCAAAGAAATTCAGGGGAAAAAAACTGTGTTAGAAAAAACTGTTCAATGCATGATAAAGAAATGTAATGATAAAAACATAAAGAAAACTCAGCTGAGAGAATTATTGAAATTAAAATTTAAAAATTAGATTAGGAACTATAGAGGCAAGCTTCATTAACAAAAGCGTAAGAGAAAATCTTAGGGGTTAAGGACAAGATAGAAGAAATAGATACCTTGGCCACAGAAAATGTTAAATCTAAGAGTCCTGACACAAAAGCCATTCCAGAAAACTTGGATACCCTCAGAAAATAAATTTAAGATTAATAGAAACCAAGGAATGAGAAGAAACCCAACTCAAGGACAAAGAAAGTATTTTCAACAACATCATGGAAGAAAAAAATTTCTAACCAAAAGAGATGCCTTTAAAAGTACTAGAAGCATTAATAACACCTAATAGATTGAACCAGAACAGAAAGTCACCTTATTACTTAATGACCAAAAACACTAAATACACAGAAAATCAGCAGCAGCAGCAGCAGCAGCAGCAGCAGCAGCAGCAGCAGCACCACCACCACCACCACCACCACCACCAACAACAACAACAACAACAACAACAACAACTAAAAGCTACAGGGAAAAAAGAAAGAGTAACATGTAAAGAAACACCTATTAGAATCTCACCTGACTTTCCAAAGGAGATTCTAAAAGCCAAAATGTATGTGCTTCAGATTCTAAGAGACCACACAAGGCAGCCCAGGCTACTATACCCTGTAAAGCTTTCAATCATTGTAAGTGGAGAAAATAACATTCCATTTTAAAAGAAATAAACAATATCTATCTATACAGCCAGCCTTACAGAAGATGTGAGAAGGAAAGATACAACTCAAAGAGAGACTATCTAAAACAGTGAAAAAATATGAAAAATAATTTCACACAAGCAAAATCAAAACACTGGGAACACACACATGCTCAGACCCATTCTCTCTCACACATGGAGATAAAGGCACACACATAAATGAACTACTTCCAACAACAAAATAACAGGAATCAACTGTCATGAAAGAAGTCATGCAGAGATTAGTAGGTAGTTGGGAATATACCTAAACATAAAAAAGGCAGTTTACACAAAGACAACATTTAACAGTAAAACAAATGAAAAGAAACTCAAAACAAGGACAAGGCATAGCTGACCAATCTCCCCTTATCTACTGAATATAGCAACCCGAAGAAGTTCTAGCCAGAGCAATAAGACAACTAAAAGACATCAACTGGATACAAACGGTATAGAAGACTATTTACCAATTGGTTCCATTTGAGATATGGAACCTTGGAAGACTAAGTTCAGTCAAGAACCCCAATGAAGCAGCAAGGACATCAACCAATCCACAAAACTTCCTACCCAAAATTTATCCTGTTTACAAGAAATGTGGAGACAGGGGATGGAGCATAAAGTAAGGAAATTGTCCCAACTTGAGAGACATCCCATGGTCAAGAACCAATCTCTGACACTATTAATGATACTATATCAATCTTTCAGACAGGAGTCTAGCATCACTCTCCTCTGAGAGGTTCTGCCCAGCATCTGGTTCAGACAGGTACAGAAACCCATAGCCAAATAATGGACGGAGCTGGGGACTCTTACAGAAGAATAGGAGGAAGGTCTGTAGGCCATATATGGGATAGAAACTCTAACAGTGTCAACTAACCTTGACTTTTGGTGCTCTCAAAGTCTGAAAAACTAACCGAAGAACATTCATGGGCTAGACCTAGGCCTCATGGACATACGTGGCAGCAGATTTGCAGCTTGTTCTTCATGTGGGTCTTGAACAAGTAGAGAAGAGGCTGTCCCAAAAGCTGTTGTTGCCTGTTAGTGGGGTATGTTCTTCTAGCTGGGCTGCTTTGGCTGGCCTCAATGGGAGCGGATGTACCTTCCTAGCAAACTTGGTGTGCCAGGGTGGCAGGATAACCTTGGGGTGGGGAGGCTTTACCTCTCAGAGAAGAAGAGGTAGCAGGTTTCGAGATGGACTGTGGGAGGGGTGAGAGGGAGGGGGCAATAAGAGGATGTTAAGTGAAAAAAATATCAGGAACAAGACAAGGTAGTCCACTCTCTTCCTAATTTTTCATTACAGTATTTGAAATATTATCCAGAAAAATAACACAAATGAAGATCCAAGTGATAAATATTAAAAAGAATAAAACCAAAGTATCTTTATTTGTAGATGATATTGTAGTATAGTGCCGCGCCTGCAGCAGAGATAACTGAGCTCCGGGGCAGACATGATGCCTGAGTGGGAGCCGGTTCGAGGGTTCGCACCACACGTGGTTAAGCCCCCTGCTTGCGTGCGGCGGACTCCAAGAAGATGTGCACCTGGACTTGCCCCCTGCTGCAAACTTGGCTCTGGGCTGATGGGCATCTGGGTCATGGGAAAGATCATTGTCAGCACTTATTTCTTTATTCCTTTTTTTTGTTTGATTCTGAGTATGATCTTGGCAAGACAGAGACTTCCTCTAATAATAGGACAGAAGGTCTTGATCTATTTTTGCTTACTAATACCACAAGCTTTCCTACTTCCTCTTTATAGCAGACAGAGCCTCTGATGACAGGGACTCCAAAGTTGTAGATTATGTTTTCTCTTATAGATAAGGAAATCAAAGATTTAACAAAGAATTATACTTATAAGGATAGTGATACTTCTATTAGGGTGTTGGTAGAATTGTTGAGAAATGATTCCTTGAGCTTTGGGTCGGCTATGAATATTTTACAGAGTATAGAAACAGGTGGTGGCAACCAGGTACTTACAGGGGACCATATGTGTATCGATCAACGGATGCTCCATTACCATATACTGGAGAATATGATTTGAATTTTGATAGGTGGGTTATTAAGGATAGATATAGGGTCAGGTATTTGTCACTGCCTTGGTCAGAAAGATTGGCAAGAGCCCGTCCTCCTTGGTGTGTGCTCTCAGAAGAAGAGAAATGGGAGGTAAGGTCACAGATCATCAGATACTTTAGACAGGGGTCAGGCATGCAATATTATTGCCCCAAGCCTTGGATGTGCATCTACAGGACTAGCGAAGATGGGATCAAAGGGTTAACTAGAGCGTTAGAACTAGGTGCACAGACCTGATGGCGTAAGATATGCTAGACTTGCGGTCCCCTGAAACTTCCTCCTTGGTGTGAAAAACGGAAAACTAGACTAGGCTGGCTGACTGCGGCTAGTCTGAAAATAAAAAAGCAAGCTGTACCTTTTTGCAGAAAAATCAAATATTTCTGGCCATGGTCCAAGATTGTTATGCAATGAAAATTGTGTATAAATGTCTGATGCTCTCTTAGTAAAGTTGCAACAGTTGACCACACTCTCTCTGTGTCTGTGTCTCTGTTCGCCATCCCGTCTCCGCTCCACGCGTGTCCTCAACAGGGGTCCCCCCGCGGATCCTTGGAACCTCCAAGATTGCCGACCGCGGCAGTATAGAAAAGTGGAGTTTATTTTTACGAAAAGAAAAGTGGAGTTTAAAATATCTAGGAAAACTCCTACAGGTGATACTTTCAGCAACATAAATGAACAAAGAATACAAAATTAACTTGTAAAACAATTAGTGGAACTCCTATATGCAAATAACAAATGGCTTGAAAAAAATCACAAACATATTTCTCAAAAGGCTCCAATAATTTGAAATATCTTGGGATAATTCTATCCAAGCAATTGAAAGAGTTTTCTGATTAAAGTATTTGAAGAAAGAAATTAAAGAAGTTATAAGAAGCTGGAAAAATGTTCCATGCTCATGGGTTAATAACATTAATATAATAAAAATGTTCATTCTATCTGCATCCCGGAGGGATACATGGTTCTAGCATATGTAGCAGAGGCTTACCTTATCTGGCGTCAATGAAAGGGAAGCCCCTTGGTCCTATCAAGGCTAGATGACCCTGTGTAGGTGAATGTTAGGTCTCTGAGGAGGGAGGGGTGGGTGGGGGAGCACCCTTACAGAAACGGGGTGCATGGGAAGGCATAAGGTACTTACCTGAGAAGGGAGATAACATGTGAAATGTAAATAAATAAAATAACCAAAAAAAATAAAAAAACCCAAAGACCAAATACTACCCTTCTGGACAAAAACAAACAAACAAATAAATAAATAAATAAATAAATAAATAAATAAATAAATAAATAAATAAATCAGAATTAACCATAAATGTCTCCTAATTATATTAACCTGTACTCAGAGAGCACTGAACAGCAGGACACTAGGCAGAGAGTGACATCTTAAGACCTTGCAGTACAGAACTCCAAATAGAATGTCTCCCACAAATCCCCTAGAGCTCAGGGAATCAGGTGGAAGAGGAACCAGAAAAAACATAAATGTCAGAGATATTGGGGACCAATGAGAACAAAGCAGTCCAAATCACCTGAGCAAAGTTAGTATGATATCAAGGCGACTGAAGCAGAGGCACAGAGCACACTCGGGTCTGAACAGGTCGTCTGTATACGCATTATAGCTTTCAGTTTAGTGTTCTTATGGGACTCTGAATGTTGAACAACAGAGTCTATGGTTCTTGAGATTTCTCTTCAAAGACGTTTACTTCTATTGTTTTTTCTTGTACAACATGTGATTTTTTTTAAATCTTACTATTTTTGGTTTTGTTAAAAATTGAAATAACATTAGTTGCAAATAATTTTAGGATGATGAAATAATTCTTTGGCCAATCATAAATCTATCAAGATGAACACAGGCAGAAAAAAGTAGGTAAAGTATGGAACTCTGTCATCTGTATATATGAAGTAGTAGGCAATTTGAACTTCAAAATATGTCTTCACATTTCTGATGATCAAGGTTTCTGTGTTTTCGGTAATTTTACTTCAGCATCATGTGCTATCTATTAATACTAAGTCTTCACATCTGAAACTTCTCAGAGGAAAAGAAAATTAAAGAGAGCAAGAAAGGAAACTTTCAATTGTCCTTGGTGCCTGAATTCCCCCCCCCCTCCAGAGACCTCAATATCTCTGTTCTCACGGAGAAATCCTGATTCACAGTTTCTGATTAGGAAAGACTTCCATGAGATTTCCCTGAGGAGAAAGATCTGACTTGGAAGGAAATACCCAAGTTGGTGTGAAGACCCACCAGGAAAGCTAGTTATCCCTGGAAACTCAGACCAAATTCCTGGGTAGGGAAAGAAAAGCCCCATTCAGGTCATCAGGAAGAGACAAGGAAAAGTGCACCCATTTACTAGTTACCATGTTGTTTTCGTTTCTGCTCTGCTCCAAACAATTATTTAAGTAGAAAAACTAGGAGAATTTATTTTCGTCTTTAAAAGTTTATAAATAAAGCCATGATCCAAACTGGAGATTTCTTTTAACCTTCAATAATTAAATTTAAAACACTCAAATCTTATTAAGGAATTCAAGTTTATTAATTGAAAACCTTGTGATTATGAATTGTAATATTAACTTTTCTTTTTAATTTTTACTGCTTTAATCCATGAACATAATTAATAATTCTGTTACTCATGGGGCCTGGTGCCTTGATCTGGATAATGAATCATTTATAAAGGAAGGAGCCCCAGGGAAGTAAATTAAATTATTCCTTTACTCTATGCAGGAGATGACTTAGATATTTTAGATTGGAAAATGTTTCTGGTGGGTCATATAAACTCCACTGGGAGTTTATATCAGCCTCTAGCTACACTTGAGTGAATTTAAGCTTTTTTAATTGGAATAAGAAAACAAATTAAAAATTTTAAATTTTCAAAATCAAATGGATACCAAGTACTTCAAAAACACCAAGAATATTTTTCATACATGTCTAGTATATATATATATATATATATATATATATATTCCATTTACATGAAAATATAATATAAAAATATACAACAGAAACTATTGCTTTATATTTTCTGATTAAGATATGTAACAATGTTCTGGGATGGGTGATCTGTAAAGGATACCATTTCATTGTGCAAAGGGACAAGATGCAAGATTGTTTTATGAACCATGCCAATATACCATGTACCTCCTGATCATCCCAACCTACCCTCACCTTAGACCTTCCAGCTGTATCAGCTGACCACATGCTAACTAATTCGAGGTAAAATAATTGTAGGACAAATGGTAGTGCAAAATTAAAGGATTCTTATGCCTTTTGGTTATAATCAGGGTTTCCATTAATTTAAAAGGTATTTTTTTAACAACTGATTTGTTAATTGGCAAATTGAACATCATTCCTAAATAGAGGCCCTGCTGTAAAATAAATTCTAATTAGGAATAGACTTCATAAAAAAGTCTTGGAGGCCTGATATTCTTTCATCAAGCACACTGAAATGCTTTATTTTGATTTGCCACTATGACCCTTTAGAATGAAAGTAATATTTGGGGTGAAAATTGGCTTCTTAGGGGGTCATTTGTCTAATAACTATTATATACGTGTATTTAAGTTGGGGTTTCTCTCAACCATTTTGTGTGTGTTTGCAACTCTTGGTGTGTGTGTGTGTGTGTGTGTGTGTGTGTGTGTGTGTGTGTGTGTGTGTGTGAAAGCTTGTATTTGGGAAAGTATCAGGGGGCTAGGGAAGTGCTCTCCATATACGAAAGATGACTCCAGATAAGTTCCTTAGCATCAATGTTAAGAGACAGGTATGTAGTGTACTGCAGTCACATCACTTACTGGTCAGAGACTGGAGGCTCTCTAGAACTTTGAGCCAACCACTCTAGATAAATTCATGAACTACAGGCTCACTTGCTGATTTTATCTCAAAATATAATGTAAAAATCCCATAGTACAAGACACTAGACATGAAATGCTGGCCTCCAAAGTTTGTTTCTCACACACATAAAAACTCCCATGAACACATATTATGCAAACACCCTTGAACATAAATGTTATACATATATACATTCATAAAATAAGTATAAAATCAGTATGGATAAACAAAAAGATACCATAATTCGAAGATACAAATTAGTATCCAGCTACAATAGTGGCAACAGGTGGGGATGTACATTTTGGATAGATTTGGAAATAATAGTGGCACCATGCTCTTGTTGTTCCCAAGGTCATTATTTGAGGCAAATTTTTCTTTCCATCTCTTTGTCATTGGAGAAATGCTTTGGGTCACTTTCCAGCATCTAGGCAGAAAGCATGAGAAAGCATGGTCTTGCAAATGGCTTTTAGTGTGTCTGGAAAGGCTACCTTTCCAGGCTGGCAATGAAGAAAAACCCTTATGTTTTATTTTGAAAACGCCTTTAAAATATGTATTTAGGATCACTTTAAGAAAATTGAATTTCCATTAGTATTTCAACATTCAGCCAGGATGAGTGTACTAGATGAGCCTTAATCTATGATTTTCTCAAGGCTATTTAGCTTAATCCTTCCCTAATGCAACCCTCGTCCAACTTATGTTTTGAAATATTGCTTCCCATAAGCTCCAATGATGCTTTTAAAATTCTTTAAAAAGTCAGTAAGGCTTTTTTTTCTCTCCAGAATTTTACTCTTTAGATGTAACTATGATAAAAATACTTCAATGACACAAAAGTGCAAAACATTTACAAGCAAAAATATCCTCTTCAGAACTGATTTTTCTCTGCAGAAGTAAACACTACTAATAATGTCTTGTTTGCTTTTTTTTTTCAATTTTATTTCAAGTCAATTCCAAATGAATGGGATGGAACTATGTATTTGGAGCTATGGTTTATATTCTTGTATAAAACCAAGTATATAACGTCAAATGTTTTGAATAATTTTTAAAGTGCTGAGAACTCAAATGAATGGCAAAAATACAAATACACAACACAATTTAAAATATTTAACACAACACAGCAAATAAAAACCAGTATTATAGTTCAGCGCCACATATGAAACTGTACTGGTTTGAATTTTGTGCAGTAAAATGTTTTCAAAGCCATCTTCTCTAAATAAGAGTTTGTGGCTTACCTGAGATTTTGGGCTCATGTTTTTAATATATGATCTTAACTTCCTATCATTTACTATGAGTCAGTTTCTCCATGATAGTTTTTATATAGAATTTTAGGGAAGATTACATTCTTTTTTTTTTTTTTTTTTTTTTTTTTTTTTTGAGCTGGGGACCAAACCCAGGGCCTTGCGCTTGCTAGGCAAGCGCTCTACCACTGAGCTAAATCCCCAATCCCTGCATTCCTTTTTTATATAAGTGTACTGACTCTGTAGTTGGGTTTTTACGTTAAAACAGCCTTATAGAACTCTTACTATTTCACAGAGGAGGTTAAAACCAATCACAAACTTGAGGAACTGAAATTTTATGTTGTATTACTTAAGTGAGTTACTCACAAGTTTAGAAAATCCAGTATGGGGAGCAATGCTTGGCATAAAGTATTTAAATCTGCACCTCCAATTCATCCATTAGAATTTGTGTTTTCAACAGAGGTATGCATATTTTTGTACATTCTATACATTAAGTGTAGAGAATAAAATAATTTAATGTGTTTCTAAAGTATTTATATGCTATATATAAAGGAGAATATTAATATACAGAGATGTAGATATTCTTATGTGAAAGAAGCATATTCCTTATGTGCTATATAAGGAAGAAAAATGAAAAATATATTGTGTGAATGCTAAGACTACAGATTAAATGGATAGAAAATGTTAAGTATGTAACAAATTTTTATACATGCCTCAGGGTTAAATATTAAAACTTGTAAAGAATTAAATGACATATATTTGACAATATTCAGTGAAGTTTCAGCCCATGTATAGTCAGAGTTATGATATACTAGCACTGAAGGCTTTAATATTCAGAATGCCCAGGGAGGAAAACAAATGATTGGCTTTTGAGAGCAAATTCTCCTTGAACACGATGCCTATTTGATTTCTTCGTATTACACATAGAATATCCTCCATTACTTGAGAATCAGGAGTATAATATAGCACCCACTTGTCAGGCTATAATCAAATTGCTTATGCTATAGTAGATCATAAATCAGTTCAGCTCTGACTCCAGAAGCCAAAGGATTTTTTCCTAAAATCCTCAGTTTCCTTAAGTTATCTTCCCCATTTCTCGTCCTACATTGTAAGGAGGTAAGTGCAGAACTTTAAAAGTGCTGTGCTCATGGTATGTTCTAAGTAGATGCTATGTCTTATTTTGGTTTCCATTAATCTTATAATGTTAAATAGTATTTTAATGAAAAACAAAAGTGAATAATGTTGATAATCTGACATGAGCCATTATCCAAATCCAGATGCAATGTGTAAGTTTTCTGGTTACAGAAAATTAGTTCTGTAAAATCCAATATCAACCTATTTATGTTTGCACACTGTGTTATTCTACATTCCTGAATATTTTGTTGATTCTCTTTCCAGAATACATTCACTTTAAGCTGTTCTAGACTAAATATATTATGATATTTTTTTCTTAAACATATCTTCTCTGTTGTTTGAACTTTTCACTGTTGATGGGAAAATATTCATTTTTTTTGCTTTTTTACTTTTTGTTGCACATTATATTGTTATTTATTACATCTCTCTTCTTTAAAGTATAAAAGAGAGGCTGAAAGTGGAAAGCAGAGTAGTTAATGTCTGTCAGTGATCAAAGGTCTATGATGTACTCACAAAGTTTAGTGGAGAGTTGTATAAGTAGTGATAATTGTCAAAATGAACTTTTGTTGTTTGAAAAAACTAATACTTTCATCACACAGTTGGAGTGACTCTTGCAAATTATCCAATATATTTTTCTCCATGCACAAGAAATCAAGAAGAGTTAAATTAATAGTTTATTTAAAATATTATTATTTTTATATAAATCTCATTATAATTCCTGAATAATGTGTAAATAGAGACATAGCCTATGTGAAAGCAGACTGCGTAAACCTTTTAAGATCGTTCTTCATAAAATGATAATAATTAATTACTGGAGTAGGTCTGATTCTTCCCTGGGTACAAGTAATGAGGTCTACCCTGACATAAAGTCTGTCACAACATTTTGTAGATATGCATTTTATTATAAATTTCTCAAGGAAGGAAGAGAGCACTAGCAACTTAATGCTAAGTATTATTTTGGGGAGAAGTTTATTATCAAAGTTTGTTGATTCTAAAGCTGACCATTTCTGTAATGGATGTGTTTGTGTGTGTGTGTGTGTGTGTGTGTGTGTGTGTGTGTGTGTGTGTGTGCGCATCGGTTGTAAGTGCAAATTGAGGAATCTTGAATTCCTCAATTTCTCTTCAACAGACCTGGAGCTCAGTGCTTGGCTAGACTGCCTGGCCAAAACGTCCCAGGAATTATCCAGTCTCACGCCTTTCTTTGCACTAGACACGGGACCATTGAGGAATAATGAAGTTCATTTTGTGGGGACATTTTTCAGGCCTCCACCCTACAGTTACCTGGAAACACCTAGGTGTGCCTGATTCTTCTCTCTCTCTCTCTCTCTCTCTCTCTCTCTCTCTCTCTCTCTCTCTCTCTCTCACACACACACACACACACACACACACACAAACAAACTCTGAGGCTTCTAATAAATAACAAGAAATTATCAACAAATTAGAATGTATCGAAAAATAAGATCCATTTGAAGTTGTAAAATGCAAAACATCAAAAGGAACATAGCCCCGAGAGGAGACAGAATAATTGGGAACATTTTTGGTCACACAGTCAGGACTCCTGTAAAAATAGTAAACTGAAAGCTATAGCATGCATTCAGAGGACCTGGTACAGACCTCTGTAGGCCCTGTATTTGTAGCTTCAGGCTTTCTGAGTTCATCAGAGCTCTGCTCACTTGACTTAGCCTTGTTATCCATCCCCTTTGTCTCTTTTACTCTTTCTGCCTTTTCTTTCATGGTGTTCTCTGAGTTCTGGAGTCAAGAATTTGATGGATATACACCACATAGAGCTATGTGTTCCAAGGACTGTGTGTAGTGGCTGCTTCTTGGTCTCTGTATTTGTTCCCATGTTCTGTAGGTGGAAGCTTCCCTAATGACGGCTGATTAATTTGCAGATATGTGAGTGTAGAAGCATTATTCTATAACTACACATTTTTTAGACCTAGTATTGAGTCTTCCTCTAGTTCTCTGAGCTGGTTAGTATCTGATGTTTGATCATATTGAATAAGTAGGGAGAGAGTGGGCAGACATGTTCAGTTCCTGATTTTAGTGGCATTGCTTCAAGTTTCTCTCCATTTAGTTCGATGTTAGTTACCTTTTGCCGTATATTGCTTTTACTATGTTCAAAAGTTTCCAGTACTTTTATGATGTAGGAGTGTTGAATTTTGTCAAATGTTTTCTCAGCATATAATGAAATGATCATGTGGTTTTTATCTTTCAGTTTGTTTATATAGTTGATTACATTGATGGATTTCCATGTATTAAACCATCCCTGCATCCCTGGGATAAAGCCTAGTTGATCATGATGGATGATAGTATTGATGTGTTTTGGATTTGGTTTCCAGGAATTTTATTGAGTATTTTTGAATAAATATTCATAAGGGAAATTAGTCTGAGTTCTCTTTCTTTGTTGGGTCTTTTTGTGGTTTCGATATAAGAGTATGTGTGGCTTCATAGAAAGAATTTGGTAGAGCTCTGTCTGTTTCTATTTTGTAGAATAGTTTTGACAGTATTGGTATGAGCTATTCTAGGAAGGTCTGATAGAACTCTGCAGTAAACCCACCTGGTCCTGGGCTCTTTTTGGTTGGGAGACATTTAATAACTGCTTCCATTTCTTTAGGAGTTATGGGGTTGTTTAGATGATTTATTTGTTCTTGATTTAACTTTGGTACCTGGTATCTGTCTAAAAAATTGTCCTTTTCCTCCAGATTTTCCAGTTCTGTTGAATATAGGCTTTGATAATAGGATCTGATGATTTTTTTTTCATTTCCTCAGATTCTGTTTTTATGTCTCCCTTTTCAGTTATGGTTTTGTTAATTTGGACACACTCTCCGTGACCTCTGGTTAGTCTGGCTAAGGGTTTATCTACATTGTTGATTTTCTCAAAGAATCAGCTCCTGTTTTTTTTTTGT
Organism: Rattus rattus; assembly: GCF_011064425.1. NCBI lineage: Eukaryota > Metazoa > Chordata > Mammalia > Rodentia > Muridae > Rattus > Rattus rattus. Next base: position 107,208,104 of record NC_046156.1, read on the forward strand.
TGTTGTTGTTGTTGTTTGTTTGTTTTTGTTTTTGTTTTTGTTTTTGTTTGTTTGTTTGTTTGTGTTTTTTTATTCTTTCTATAGTCCTTTTCATTTATATTTGGTTGATTTCAGCCCTGAGTTTATTTCCTGCCTTTTACTCCTCTTGTGTTTATTTCTTTTTGTTCTAGAGCTTTTAGGTTGCTATCAAGATGCTGACATATGCTCTTCCTGTTTCTTTTTGCAGGCGCTCAAAGCTATGAGTTTTCCTCTTAGTACCGCTTTCACTGTGGCCCAGAAGCTTGGGAATGTATCTTCATTTTCACTAAATTCTAAGAAGTCTTTAATTTCTTTCTTTATTTCTTCCTTGACCAAGTTGTCATTGAGTAGAGAATTGTTCAGCTTCCATATATACGTATTGTTGTTATTCAAGATCAATCTTAGTCTGTGGTGATCTGATAAGATGAACGGGATTTTTTCTATCTTCCTGTATCTGTTAAGGCCTATTTTGTGACCAGTTGTATGGTCAATTTTATAGAAGGTACCATGAGGTATCGAGAAGAATGTATATCCTTTTGTTTTAGGATGGAATGTTCTATAAATATTTGTTAAATCCATGGGTTCATAACTTCTGTTAGTTTCTCTATGTCTCTGTTTAATTTCTGTTTCCATGATCAGTCCATTGATGAGAGTGGGGTGTTTAAATTTCCTACTATTACTGTGTGAGGAGCAATATGTGCTTTGAGCTTTAGTAAGGTTTCTTTTATAAATGTAGGTGTCCTTGCCTTTGGGGATAGGTATTTAGAATTGAAAGTCCATCTTTGTGGATTTTTCCTTTGATGAATATGAATGTCCTTCCTCATCTTTTTTAATGACTTTTGGTTGAAAGTTAATTTTATTTGATATTAGAATGCCAACTCTAGCTTGTTTCTTTGGGCCATTTGCTTGGAAAGTTGTTTTCTAGACATTTACTCTGAAGTAGTATCTGAGGTGTGTTTCCTGCATGTAGCATAATGCTGGGTCCTCTTTATGTATCCACTCTGTTAGTCTATGTCTTTTTATTGGGGAATTGAATGCATTGATGGTGAGAGATATTAAGTCATAGTGATTGTCACTTCCTGTTATTTTCATTGTTAGAGGTGGAATTATGTTTATTTGTCTCACTTTTAGTTTCATTGCAAGGAGATTATGTTCTTGCTATTTTTTTAATCACTGTCTCCAGTCTATGTCTTTTCCTTTCATATTATGTGTGTGTGTGTGTGTGTGTGTGTGTGTGTGTGTGTGTGTGTGTGTGTGTGTGTACTCACGCACGCACCCAAGTACACGCACACAAAGTTAGAGTGGTTTTGTTTCAATGACTCACCTACATAGTTATTCACACAGCAAATGTTAGCTCAAAAGAATTGAGCTTATAACAGTATCTATGGAAGCATAAAGGTTTTTTTGTGATTAGTTATAACCACTGTTTATATTAAACAAAAATGTCATAGAAATTAAAATTCAAAATAGAAATTTTAAATGGCCCCCAAAATTTGCCATTCATTAAGAAGAGAATAATTTGAATATGAATGCATTTGTGTATGCCAAGAAAGGATAGTCTGTGTAAATGGTTGAATATAAGTTAAAGTCTATTTCACAACTCTAATATCTTATGGTAAACAGGGGAAACATCAGAGGGTTACATTATTGTATATTCTGATTATCAGAAATAGAAAATTCATCTACAGTTTGCTTCTGCTGTTTTTACAGGGGAACAAAGATGCTGTGAACCATGAGCAGTGGAGTCTAAGGTGTTAGTAAAGCAGGGTTGAATAGTGGGATATTTTATGTAGTTGTTATGAAAGAGAGGGTACAAAGTTTCTATATGTCATTCAATCAAGAATTTGACATTTGCCCGCAATATGCTAAAATGTACCTCTTTGCATCTTCAGAACAAAATGTCAGGCAGAAATTAATGGAACTTTCTATGCAAAGCATTGTTCTTCATAGCAGTAGATCAGCTATATTCCTGTCCTCAAGACGGGACTCGATGTGGGGATTTCTATCTCATTTCTGATAAAAAGAAAACTATCTAATTAGAGAACAAGGAAGCGTTTGTTTAGCTTTACTACCTTCATTCTACTATGTCATGGCGATGTTTTTCTTTAGCCTCATCTGGAGAAAATGTAACATCTCCATAAAGGAAAACTAAGGCAAAACTAGCTCAAAAATAAAATGTTCAAAAACATAATTTTTGACAGCTCTCTTTCTACTGTAAAGGACTCATGACCTATAAAATAATATTCATAAAATAGAAGAAGCCATAAAGAAGAGAACTGCAAGAGTTAAAATGAGAAGGGTGAAATGGAGCAACTCAATTAGCAGGGCTTAAAATAACTCCCTTTTGTACCTTTTGTTCCAAGTCACAAAAGCAGCAGTATATGTAGAGAAAATGAATAGCATCCTATTTTATTCATCTATTCTTCATACATTAAAATTTATAGTCTAAAATTAAGCTTTTTTGAAAAAAATCTGTAGATATAGTTTGTTCAGGAGACTTAGCCAATTGGTTTTTCAAATCACTGTGAACTCTTTCTTAGAAATAAAAAATGTTGACTAATATCTCTTCTATGCCTATATCCTAGGATTACAGACTAAACACAGCTACTTAATTTGCGGAAGTTAGCAGTCCCTATAGACTATAATTATTATCATATTGATTCTGTATTTGTTTCTGCTTCAATAAAGTGTCATATTTAATGGAGTGTGTCAGATTTGTAAGGCAGACAGTTAAAGTGTGATTATTTCACTATTATCCAGGTTTAGCACACAGAAATAGAAAATTTGTAAGTATCTTTCTCTTTATTTCAATGAAAATCCAAAGTATATACTATGTATAAAATTTTCAAAGCACCCCTGATTAATAAAGGATCTTGTCCTAAGGTTAATTGACTGCTTGATAAATATTGCTTTTATTCTGAAAATAGATGTTATTCTCTCATTCTATAACCAGATTATGATTTCCTTCCCTCTTCTCCTACAAGTTTCCTCCTTCTACTCCTCCCAGTTCCTCCCTACCTTCACTCATATCCAGATCTGCTCATTTCTGATTCTCATTAAAAATACAAGCAGGCTTCAATGACAAATAATAAAATATAACATAATATTATAAAATATATAATGCAACAATATAATAAAAAATTATACAAAAACCACCTCATTGAAATTAGACAAAACAAGCAAACAAAAAAAGAGCCTAAGAGAAGCCACAGAAACTAGAAACTTTTTTTGAAAATTAGGAATGCCATAAAATTATAAAAGACATCCAAAGGAACTTCCAAAAGGTAAAATTAATTTTGTTTTCTGTCGGCTATCCACTGCTGAATATGTAACCTACCCTTGTGTCTGGTTTCTTTCCTTAATGAGACTCCTTAGCAAAAAACTAAATTTTCATTTGGAAATTGTTATCATTTGGTGATTGCTCCAGGGTTGGACAAGTGGGACGTGTTCACTGATCCTGTAAACTCTAGGACCCCATGAGACGATGACCTGTGGAGTCCTTGTGCCTGCTGCCTCAGTCTCTGTTTTGATATTTGCAAAGACCGCATTGTTTACTTGGTGTCTTAGTTACTGTTTATTTATCACTGTGAACAGACACCAAGACCAAGGAAAGCCATATAAAGGACAACATTTAATTAGAGCTGGATTACAGGTTCAGAGTCCATTAGCATAAAGGAGAGAGCATGGCAGCATCTAGACAGATACAGGAGGGGCTATGAGTTCTGCATCTTCATCTGAAGGCTGCTAGTGGAAGACTGACTTCCAGGCAGCTAGGATGAGTGTCTTAGAATCCATGCCCACAGTGACATACCTACTCCAAGACCACACCTCCAAATACTGCCTCTCCATGGGCCAAGCATATTCAAACCAGAAGGACACTTGGTGTACCCCACGCATTCCATCTGCGTCTTAAGTGTTTCCTATCTCCTTTTGCATAGGGTGTACTTAGCCCTGAAAGGAGGGGTGTGAAGGAGATAGCATTCACAGGGCTGTGTTCCAAGGTGTCCACTCTCTTCTTAGGTTCAGTTTTCAAGAAGTTCTTTTTGAGAATTTTAACATCTATGTCATGAAATTGGTTCATGATTATCTATGTTGGGTATTTATAGGTTTGATTATCAGGGTAAGTATGGCATTGTAAAACAAATTGTTTAATGTAGCCTCTATCTTTTTGTGTGGAATAAATTAAGGAGCCTTGGCATTTATTCTAATTAAAAATATAGTAGAACTACATGCTACAACCATCTGGCTTTCGGCTTTATTTGGTTAGAAAACATTTAATTCTGGCTTCAGCTTCACTATAGGTCACTTTAAGTTGCTTATCGAATCTTGATAAAATGATGTTCAGTGGTATGTATTGAAAAATAACCATTTCTCTTAGATTTTCCAATTGCAGAATGTGTGTGTGTGTAGGGGGGTGTTTATATATGTTCATTTTAATGAAATTAGATTATTTTTTCTTACAATAAATCCTGATTACACTTTCCCCTTGCTATATTCCTCCCAATTTTTCCTAACCTCCCTCTGATTGGGAACCATTCTCTCTCTCTCTCTCTCTCTCTCTCTCTCTCTCTCTCTCTCTCTCTCTCTCTGTCTCGCTAAAGAACAAGCTTCTAATAAATAACAAAAAATTATAAACAAATTAAAATATATCAAAACAAAATAACATCCATTTGAAGTTCTAAAAGGCATAACATCAAAAGGAACCTAGCCCCAAGAGAAGAGAAATTCACACAATCAGAATTCTTATTTCACACAATCAGAATTCCTGTAAAAACATTAAGCTAAAAGCTATAGCATACATTCAGAGAACCTGGTACAGACTTCTGTAGGCCCTGTATTTGTAGCTTTAGTCTTTCTGAGTTCATCTGAGCTCTGCTCACTTGACTTAGATAGCCTTGTTAGATCCCCTTCCTCTCTTTTATTCTTTCTGCCTTTTCTTCATGGTGTTCTCTGAGTTCTGGAGTCATTTGGAGAATTTGATGGATATATACCACATAGAGCTTATGTGTTCCAAGGACTCTCTGTGTGTAGTGTCTGCTTCTTGGCCTCTGTATTTGTTCTCATGTGCTACAGGTAGAAGCTTCCTTAATGATGGCTGAATAATTTGCTGATATGTGGAGATAGGAGCATTACTTTGTAACTACACACTTTTTAGATCTAGTATTAAGTCTTACTCTAGTTCCCTGAGCTAGTTAGTGTCTGGCATTTGATCATACAACATGTGGCAGGTATGATTTCCATCTCCTGGAATGGACCTTTAAATCAAATCAGACATTGGTTGGTTACTCCCAATAGCTTTCTGCTACCATTGCATATTTACAGGCAGGGTAGATGGTACATCGCTGGTTTGTTTGTTTGTTTGCTTGCTTGCTTGTTTTCAGCTGCCTTGGTGTTAACATTTCTCTTTTGTTAGCCTGCAGTGTGGCTTCCCATAAAAAAGACAAGAGAGGTGAAAGTTCTATGTAGGCTCCAGCTCTATCTCACTATTTTCAATAGCTGTGTGACCATTGTCTTCAGCAATGGACCTGCTGTCACACCTAATCTTCTCATTTCTGTTTTCCCTCCGCTCAGCCCACCCATATAACCATTTATATTTCAGGAGTACAGGATTTAAGGAAATGTCTCTGAAATTCTCTGTATATGTTTATTGTCTGCTATGTTATCCCTTGTTAATTTGCTATTCTGTCTGTGTCATTTAGTTAATTCAGATAAGGGTTTATGAATATTGTTGACAATGCTATGAGGTACTGAGAATAAGGTATATTCCTATGTGTTTTAGTGAGATGTTTCATAAATATCTGTTAGGTCCATTTGATTGATAATTTCAGTGAACGCCATTAATTCTCTGTTTTTCACTTTGTCTGGATAACCTGTCTGTTGGTGAAAGTAATGAATTGAAGGCTTCCAGCACAAATGTACGCAAATAAATGTGTGATTTATGCCATAGTATTTCTTTTATAAACTTGAATGCTCTTGTGTTTGGTGCATAGATGTGGAAATTTGCTATAACCTCTTGGTAGATTTCTTTTGATGAGTATGTAGTATCATTTCATATTTTTTTATGGTTTGCTGTGTTTGAAGTCTGTTTTTTCAGATATTAAAATTGGATGTTCTTAATACTTCTTGTACCTTGATTAGCAACTTTTTCTTTACAGATATTATCTTTTGATTTTGTTGAAAATATTTTCTGTACTTTTTAAGCAAAGTTTCTTCTCCTTCTTTTATTCCTATTATTCTTAAATTTGTTTTTCATTGTATCCACAAATCTCTTGATGTTTTGTGACAGGATGATTTTAGAGTTAACATTTTCTTCAACCAAACTATCCATTTTTTCTTTAATGCTTGAGATTCAACTTTGCTCTCTTGTATTCTATTGTTAAAGATTAATTCTAACATTTCTTCTCATGTTTATAAATATTTCATTTCCAGAATTTCCTCATTTTTAATTGATTATATTTTTATTTTCTGACCCTGAAATGTCTTATTCATTTCTTCTACTGTTTGTGTTTTCATATATATCCTTAAAGATTTATTCATTTTTTTCTTGAAGGATCTTTGCAATATTAATAAAAACTGTTTTGTCCTGATGGCAGTGTCCATTACCTTACCAAAACTTTTTAATTTTAAGAGAACCCATTTCTCTGTAGTTGCTCTTAGAGCCTGAGCCATTAGTGTTCTATTCAGGAAGTTTTCCCCTGTGCCAATGTTCGCAGCTCTTTCCAACTTTCTCTTTTATTAGATTCAGTGTATCTTATTTTATTCGGAGGTCCTTGATCCATTTGACCTTATCTGGCATCAGTGGGAAGGGAGGCCCTTTGTCCTGTGAAGGCTAAATGCCCCAGTGTAGGGGAATGCTAGGGCAGTGTGGTGATAGTGTACGGTTGGATGGGAGAGCACCCACAAAGAAGCAAGGAATAGAGGACGGGGGTTTGCAAAGGGGAAACTGAGAAGGGGGATAATATTTGAAATGTAAACAAATAAAATAACCAATTTAACAAAAGACTGGTGGATGGATGGATATTGATGAGCGGTAGAGGAATACAGATCTATAGCTTGCCTATCTGCTTTGATGGCTAATCTCTCCTTTGGCAGGCTTGGCTGGATAGTTCCCAGGAAAGGCCTCATAGGTGGGGGCTGTGATAACAGAATGAGTGGAGAATCAAGTTGTAGGGCATGCAGTGCAAATGGTTTTCTCCCTAGGTGGGGATGAAACTCAGTGATTCTATTTGTAGACCAAGGAGAGATGGAGATCTGCAGTAAGTTTACCTGGTTCCCTATTTTGTTCAGCAAATGTGTTTCCAGGGAATGCCTGATGGTGCTGAAAGCTTTTAGTATGGGGTAAGTGGGGAACGGAAATTTGGAAGAGAAAGTTCATGATCCGTCAGTGATGGGGGTCAGAGAGGAGGGAGAGACTGCACCAGGTATTCTGATAGATCTAGGGATGAGACTGGAGAGTGAATTTGAAGGGCAGGAGGGATAGGTGAAGATTTGCAGTTAGACTAACTGCTTCCATAGAATGGGAAGGACTACGGATTTACAGAGAATGTCTGCTGGAGTTACAGGGGTAATGGGATGCTCTGAACAGTTAAAAATCACATGAGAGTATATTTAAACTACAATATGTGAACTGCTCTTTTGAATGTGCTATTCCAATACCATTATTAATTAAGTATAAACAATGTTTAACATTAAAAGATGCAAATGTCAAAGCACTTCATTTTACAAATGACAACAAAAGCTTTGATGGTGGTCAGCTTATATGTTTTAAAAAAGTATCAGATTATTGAGGACATGAGGTAAATACATCTTTGCAAATATGTATACTTTGTGCAAATGAGAAGGTACAACCAGAACTGAGAGAGATAATGGAAAATACAGCATTAATTGTTTATTGCTTGATCTATGGTAGAAGCTAGTCAAAAGATGCTATGGACAGTAACAAGAAAGAACACAGTATTTAGTATGGAAAATTATTTAACAGTCAAATAAACAGGGATAGGAGAGTTTGCTAAAGGTTAAGAGGACTTGATGCCCTTGCAAACTTGTGAAGTTGGATTTATAATACCCACGTCAAGCTTTCCATACGTGCCTGTTGCCTGAGTTCCAGGAAGTAAGATGGAATCTTGACTATAAAACATCTGCATGCCCAGAGTGAACACTCAGATATGCATAGACACTGACAGTAAGTAAATAATTTTAAAAAAGAATTACTGTCAGAATAGTCCCTGACAACAAGAAAATGCAAACCTTTGTAAACTAAATAATAAAATAACCATTGAAGTACATATAAATAAAATTATGAAAATGGTAAGTGTAAACAGTAATTAGAAAATAAGATAATATGGTATATTTAAAACTAAACGAAGCTACTATGTCAATAACTTTAAATGGGCTTAACAAATATGTTAACTAAAGAGACAAACCTGAGATCTTCAAATGTGTGTATAAAGCAAATACAACCTTATGCTCTAATTGTGAGAAAAATCTGAAACTCTTTTAAACAGGGTAAAAATAAAGCAGTAAGAATATGCTTAGCAGGCAGTTGGAAACAATGAGACAATAAAAAGCTGTCAGCTTTCTATCAAAGGACATTTTGAGCCACAGAGCTTTAACTGAATACAGAAGTTATGCGCTTTTAGATGTATTCTGCAATGAAAGTAACAGTTCTAGCTTCAAGTGAAGGGTGGGAAATGCCAGTCACTTCAGTAAAACAGGCTGTTAAAGAGATGTCATGAAACAGGATCAGCATATACTGCAGAGAATATACTGGAATTAAAATTGAGGTTACTTGTCCTACTACTAAATTAAGTAAACTTTAAATTAAAATAAACCACCTATAGAAAATCTAGGATAATCAATAACTGAATTCCTTTGCATATTCATTGAAAAATGTCATAAAATACATGGGATTTCCACTTATACTTAAAAAGACATACAGTTTTATTTCTAGAGTAAAAGTAAAAGCTACAATGAATCATAATATAGAAATGAGATAAAACTGTCTGGGATATTGGAGCCTGCCTTTAATCCTAGTACTCAGGAGACAGACACAGGCAGCTTTCTGTTACTTCAAGTCTAGCCTGATCTACGTAGACAGCCAGAGCTACTTAGAAAGACTCCATTGAAAAAAGAGAGGGGGATGATGTAATAAACAGAATATCCACCAAATAGAATTTAAGGGCAAAGTTATTATTTTTATTTATTAAGGTAGAAAATAAGTAGTTATAAAATATAGGAAATATATGAGGAAATAACATCAGTATCCATGGTGTAAATTTAAATTTTACATAGTGGTAAATAGGCATATATGTGAAAACTTAGGACTGATCTGATAGTGTGAGCATGGTGTGCATACACAGGTGAGTGTCTCTGTTTGTACATGCCAGAGGTTAATGTCAGGAATCTTTCTCCAAAGGTCAACCAAGATTTACAGACAAGGCCACTGAACTAACGTCAGTGAGTGCTAGCTAATAACCTCCAGAAACTCTCCTGTTTCCTCTTCCTCACTGCTGAGACAATGGGACTCCCCTGCTGCACAGGGTTACTGACTTCACTTCTGGTTATCTAAACTTAAGTCCTCATGCTTGTGGGGCAAGCATTTGTAATCTCCTCAGCCTCAGACTAATAGTTTAGTTGGGTTAAACATCAAGCATCAAGCCTGCTTCATTTTCAATGTTTTGCCCAAAGCAATGTGAGACATTTGATTCCTAAAACATATGTGGTATTGATGGTCCACATATGGGGTGATACTAGATCATAGGGTGTAGGCTGAATTGTTTTTTTCAATACCTCCTTTATTTACCTACTTTCTTCAGTGCTTCAACCTCCCTTCTAGCATGCCAACCAGAGATAGGGAGAAGAGATGCTTAATAGGCAAATATTGTTGTTGACCTGTTTCGAAGTAGTTCCTTAGGGCAATTCCACTCTTTGTTGTCAGATTCCGAGCAGTCCAGTTCAATAGCAAACAGCAAACAGGAATCAGTAGTGGCAGCATGATCCAGTAGAAACAATAAGGCTCCCCCAAATCAGCAGAGGTCAGAGGATGTAGTTAGAACCAATCAGAATGAGCCAGAATCCCCAGAGAAATTCTTTGCTGTTTCTCTCTTCTAAGTGAAGGCCAATAAAGATCCGCAAAGTGCTGAACAGCATACCAATTCAAGCGTGTCCTCTGCAGATGTTCACAGCCAACCACTGGACTGAGCAATGGGGTCACCAATGGAGGAGTTAGAGAAAGGACTGAAAGAGCTGAAGGAGTTTGCACCCCTTAGGAAGAACAATATCAACCAACCGGACATCCCAGAGCTCCCAGAGACTAAATCACTGACCAAAGAGTACACACGGAGGGGGCCTTGCCTCCAGCCACATATGTAGCAGAAGATGGCCTTGTTTGATATCAATAGGAGGAGAGGCTCTTGGTCCTGAGAAGGCTTGACGCCCCAGTGTAGGGATAAGCCAGGGTGATGAGGAGGGGTATGCCAGGTTTATGACATGGGTGGGAGTGGGTGGGTGGATGTAGAAGCAGAGGAAGGGGGGATGGGAGAGGGGGATTCTGGAAGAGAAAATGGGAAAGGAGATAACATTTGAAATGTAAATAAATAAAATATCCAACAAAAAAATTCTTTGTGTGATTCTGTTTATATTTTTTCTAAACATCATGTCCCCTTTCAAGTGTCTGTATTCAGCAAAGCATCACATGGTTTTCACAAGACAACTTCCAGAAAAGTATCACATGACAGAAGGGAATTTTTAAAGAAACCAGATATTTCCACTTCAGTATGGGAAGTTCTTTTGTAAATTAAGTACTGTGCTATCACAGAAGTTGCTTCCCTGTTATCTCTGTGAAATCCTGTCAACGTTCTCATGACTTGACGGATCATTGGTCCTTACCACAGACTGGAAACTGACCCAGTGTGCGTGTCCCACATGGCACATGGTCCTGGAAATCTAACTGGGTTTGACTGAAAATGAAGAAAAAGTAGCCCTTGAAGAAATACAGATACACATACATTAAAGCTGGATCAGAGAGATTATGATTGCTCACAGAGGGCAATCATCTAAGCTACTATAAGCTCAATATGTTTTTTATAAAAGCAAAGAAAGGAGGGTGAGCTACTCTTTGGGACATGGATGGGAGATCTCTGCAAGGGAGAAAGCTCACGCTGAATAGATTGAGAAGGACGAGTTTCAGCTTATTCTTTCTTTATATTGATTTTAACTAAAGGTTAACAGTTTATCAAACTCATTCATGGACCATAGAAAGTCTTTGGCATCACTCTGAGTCTAAAGTATAGAAGGATAGCCATTTCCATAGGTCTAATACACCAGGACCCTTGATATGGCTATGCTCATGTTACAACTACATCTTTATTCAGGACTTCATCAACTCTGCAATACCCTGGGATATGTGTTTGAATTGTTGCTGCTGTTTTCATTATGGGGACTATTTCATTAAGTAAAACACATGATTTTTTTATTAAGATATCTCCTGAACACACACACACACACACACACACACACACACACACACACACACACACACACACACAAAGCATATAAGCAAATATACCATACACTAACATGTCAGAATAAGAATTCCTATTTCCCAGTTTAATAAGGATACACTCTATGTTCATACATTGTTACTTTCCAAATAAACACTACCGATGAAATCCAGACAATTTCCACAATGACTTTGGCATGCAGATAGTTTGAAACAGACATTAATTGATCCCATCCTACTTCCTCTTATAACATTAACTTTGTTCGTCATTCATTTTCCAGACTCCAGAGAATCTAGGGTGTGAACATTTTAACCTCTTAATATCTGAACATATTTATTTCTTGTTTCCCCTCTGTATTTCATTTAAGAGACTCACTATCCCCATGGTTGGTACTGGGGAAGACTTACCTAGTACAAACCCCAAGCCATTAGTAGAACTGATGGCTATCCAAAAGTAGCAAAGATCCAAGGTGGAGTTATTTTCCAATTATTGACTATACGTGATTCATATTATTAATTTTGGCCACTGTAAATCTGGGCTATAAAAGCAAAGACAACATTTAATCATTTTATAACTAATATTTTTAATTAAGTTTTGTGTGTGTGTGTGTGTGTTTGTGTGTGTGTGTATGTGTGTGTGTGTGTGTGTGTATGTGTGTGCGCTTGACCATGGTCTGTGATCCCTGTGGGCAGCCTTGTGATACTGTGCATGTATGGAAATTCAGAGACCAATTGTGAAAGTCAAATGTCTCCGTTCACCATGGAGGTGAAATTCATGTCATCAAGCTTGGCAAAAAGTGTCTTAACCAGCTGAGCCATCTTACTGGTCTTGGTTTGTTTTCTTTCATGTGTGAAACACTGAAGATTATAAGGATAACATTTGAAACTGTGTATGGTTTGTGACAGATACAATATTTCATACCATGGAGAAGGAATAAGATGTGCATTGTTCACTTGAGCAATGCCATTTAGGATGATAATTAAACAACAACAACAAAAAACTCCTTTATTTTGTTAACTATTAGGTCATTTTTTGCAACACCATAAATATATTATTTAAAAATAATTTTAAAAATTATTTCTTGTAAATATGTGATGTAGTAGTATGAACCTGCAATTGTAGCACTCTACAGGTTGAAGCATGAGGATTATTATAAATTCAATCGTAGGTTCTTTTACATAGCAAGGGTCAGGGTACAGTATACTAGAGTGAGTCACTGAATCAAAAATAAAAATAAAAATATAGATAAATAAACATGGTATGTCAAAAGTAGACCTTTCCAAGTTTTCTTGGTCATTTGAAGACAGTTAATGTGCTTATAGTGCACTAACTTTATCTCCCAGCTGTTTCTAGGTCCCATTGAATTTTCACTGATTTATCTAGCATGGCATGAAATTACTTGTGTGTATTGTTGAATAGAGCCTGGCTGTGCATGATTATGATTCAAAACACATTATTTATACTGTTGTTATGAAGCAGTTTCAGGCCAAGGTGCTCATCCAACACCGTTTTAAGTAAGGAAATGATGTGGAGGAGAGAATGCAAAGCCTTTCCTAAAGGGCTATTAGTTATTTTAGTTACATACTTCATAAAAATGGCATCCGTTGTATTAACAATGAATGTGTTTAGAGTTCTATTAAAATATCCATGCCCACACAATCTTTCATTTCCATTAGTGACATCACGTGTCCTCCTCAATCACTGCTCATCTTATTTTTGGAGGCATGATCAACCAGTGAACTAGACTCAATCTGTTAAAATTTGCTGCTCAGTAAATCTGATTCTCGGTTCTCATCATCTTCAGTACTTGGGGTATAAATACATGGTGCAACATCAGCCTTTCCCATAAATTCCAGTTGTCAAAGATCAGTCTTCATGCCTTCACCAAAATCAGTTCACTTGCTGCGTCATCCCTCCAGCCCAAGGAACAGGGACAGTTCAGTTATCTACATGTAAATAATCCATGGGGAGATCTATTATTTAATAGATTCAACAAGTAAATGCAAAAGAACAAAGAAGAGAGACAGACATCTCTACAAATCAATGCACTATCCACAGGGATGGTACAGCATTTATATATTTCATTTCCATTATAACTGAAGTTTAAACTCATTAATGTAACAGGGGGTCGTATGATACATCACCTAAAATTAATTTTAACTATTTCATACCTTAGTTTTGCTGACTGTTGAAAAGACTTGAAGCTGTTGCTCTTTTGTTTTGTTTTGTTTTTTCTAATTACTAACAAAATGCCCTTGGATTTTTTTTAAACCAATATTAGTATCTAAACTTAAGGGTAAATTGCATATAGAGAAAATTATTGGTTATAGTGACCCATGAAACTTGATTTCAGCAGAATAATTCATAAAAGTTAAAAAATGTGTAGCAACCCATCCTGACATCTCAAATCACTGCAGACCTAGGCACCACGTCTCCCACTGAGGACAGCTAAGACAGCCTAGATAGGGAGATAGAATCCACAGGCAAGCAACTTAATCAGGGACAGCCCTGCTCTAGTTGTTGGGGAACCTGCATGAAGAACATTTGCATGTTTTTGGAGGATGTGCAAGACACTAGGTTCACCAGTTAAATGTTATTTGGTTGTTGGTTTAGTCTTTGGGAGCACCCATGTCAATTGACTCTGTTGGTCTTCTTATCAAGTTCCTATGCCTTTCAGGTTCCTCAACCCTTCCCCCCGACTCTTCCTGAAGATTTCCAGGTTCCCAAGGGGCACCTCACCCTTCTCTGAGATTAAGTTAGGTGGAGAAATGAAGTCAAGGTCCATCTGATGCGGGGAGGGCATCTGGGAGGAGAAGTGCTCTTTAATAAGGATGTAAAGGAATAAATAAATGGAAAAAAGTTAAAAGTGTGTTTGTGTTGACCTTGGTCGTGGCTTGTTTGGACAACACTGCTGTTGACCCTAAATAAGAAATACTGACAATCAAGGAATGCTAATAAGGGGAGAAAGTAGAGCTCCCCAGGGAAAAACAAGCAGTTGGTTGTGTCAGTAATGGTACTGAAATCAAATTCATGCAAGAAACATTATATGACATGAATATATTTATGTATGTGATAATTAGGGGGCAATATGTCCTGAGACCATGAATTTCAGGGAGAACAACTCAGGGATAGGTTTTTGGGAGGAATTGGAGTAAAAGTGTTTAAGTAACAGAACATAATTTACCTTTGTAGCTTTTCTTGCAGGGTTTTAGGGAAGAAACTCCCATCATAACATAACAGCTTTTCTTTGACAAAAATTGCTTTAATTAGGGCTAACAAAGATCCTAAACACTCACCGACTGCTTGTGCCAATTCTCTGATCTGAGGTCAAGTGCTCTCATTCTAAGAAAACCCAACATAAATATTGTGAATGTCACATGAAGACTAGCTGAAATTATGGACTAATCTGTAGCTATTAATTGGTTATTGCTGAGGTCAGGTCATATATTTTCAAGTAACATAATACAGAACGACAAATCAAATAGCTTTTATTTATATTTAGAAATACATGTACAATTATATAAGAAATAGTGTGTATATATATATAACATATTATGAATATTGTCATATGTATCAAACAATAATAAAAGGGCAAGAAGTGAATGAGAGGTATTAGAGGAAGCAAAAAATACAGCTTCAAGAAATTTTTTTAAAAATTTACTTATTTTAAAGAAAACGCATTGAAACTGTTTTACTATTAGAAGTAACTTTATTTAACATTTTCATACTTGAAATTAAGATGGTAAAAAATGAGTGTGCTAAGATTACAGACTAGAATGGGATCAGTTATGAATGCTTTGTTGGACATTTTGTTTAGAATTTTAGCAACATTGTTCTTGCTGCATGAAGAGAGTAACCAGGAGTTTGAGAAACATACATTCCCACAGTGAAATCTCTAAAATAAAAATTTCATGAAATTCAGTTGTAATTCCAAATGGATAAAAAAAAAAGATGTTGAGCTGTTATATTGAAAAATACTGTATTCACGAAAGTTTAGTTATAAACAAATGTTGCACAGTTAGAATCCCACTTATATAGCAGTTCATGTGACATATTCTTTCACTCATAGAAGGGGTTAAATTTAACTGAGAATTGTCCTGAAAGGTAGCATGAAAACTTGGTCCTTTAGGGATTTATGAAGTACAGGTGAGAAATCTTTCATTATTAGTGAATGTCTGTGCATTTGGTAAGTTAAATGTAGAAACCTCATACAGTAAAGATTTGATAGCTAAGAGGACACAATACTGACATAAACATATTACTTCTATTATGTTACTATGCCCTCTACAAATCAAAGATGAGTCACAATTTACTCTATAAACTAGGGATTAGTTTAGTTACTTATACAAACTAGTTGTATCCAAAAATAAATGGTTGTGCAAATTTCTTATTGATGAATAAAAGGCCGACTGCAACCTCATGTATACTTTGACTTTACTACCCAAAATCAAGATAAATATCAAACAACCTTGGAGCAATCCTTGCTAAGTGTAAGGATGTCACCTTGATTATATCCTTGAAAGCATGACAGCAAGACAGTTAGCAAAATGGGTAAATCTCTCCAGTCCAAAATATTCTTAAGAAAAATGAAACAACCAGAATCCCAGAATTAGCCAGATCATTCCAAGACCAGTCTCTAGGTTGTTTATTCTCCATTTATGACAAAAGTCTCCCTGGATTCAATTTTACACAGACATTCATTAATGAAGATTAGACTCACTGAGGTAAAGTATGCATGGGTCCTAATTCATGTACTACAAGGACAAGATAGTTAGGGAAAGGACTAGGAGAAGAAATACAGCTATTAAATGATAAATATACTTTTATAAAACATAGATTTGTCTTATCTGCAATGCAAATAAATAATTATTTAGGATCCAGGTTTATTTACATCAAGGTAGATGTTTGCCTTTTGCTCAGAGAAATTGTAGGAAAAAGCATCTGTTGTCAGATAGGTAGACAATTGGTAATAACATTAAGGACAGACTGCTTCTCTTACTGCTACTCAGGAAACTGTAGAAAGTCACTGAAACTGCTTCAGGATAATAAGGAATAGAAAACTTTCAGGTGTTCCACACAGAGGCTGCACCTCTGCAGTCATTATAGTTCTGAGCTCCACCAAACTATCTCCTGAACAGTTGCAGTAGAAGATAATGGAGACCCACTGTAAGAAAGAAGGTTGTTAAGTGGAGCCTTGAGCCATAAACCTTTAGAAGCAAGATTAGTAGGCAATTTTTGCTCTCATAGTTATAACCTTTATAGGTGATTTCACCTGGAATTTGGCTCCTGCTCAGCTATATCTAGGGTTCCTTCAAACACCTGTGCACCCAAGGTTTGTTACCAGGGTATCATTGCCATTTTCAAGAGATGAATTAGGCCAGCTGTTTTGGAATTGTTAAAGGATCTATTTGAGACACAAAAGCTGGGGAAATGACAGCAAGGGAGGATGCAGAGAATCTAGTTGAGAAGTCAAGCTTTTCGTGTCACAGTGATGAGCTTTGCATTCCCTGAGTTGTCATTTTGAATTCCTCCCTGAAATAGCACAGATACTGAATTCCAATGGAACAACACCTGTTCCAACCCCAGGGCAGGCTTTTGGGCACTAATCCTTTTGGATACCAATTCATTCAAGTCTGCTAAATAATTAGTGAATCAAGTTTCCTCACTGATTTTCATTCCTCTGTGCCAAGCTAACTCTCCTCCAATTTGAAGCAGCTTATGAAAAAGCTCTACAGAGGGGAAGCTTCTGACTTGATTGTATCCTGTAACATCTCAAACTTTGAAGTAGCACTTGCTAAGTTGAAATTTAATAAGTATTCAAATCTAAATACATATGATGCTGTCTTACCTATTTATCTGCCTTCTATACCTAAGATGTCATTTCCAAACAGAAAATAAAGGATAATACCCATTAAATCCAGGAGAAAGCTCGTATGCTGTCATTTTATTACTTGTTTTACACATAATTTATTGTTTTTACACATTGATAGCATAAAATTATGACATATATTTGTACGTGGTTTAAGAAAATCTTAGTCTGTCTACAGTGTATTAATGTTTATGCTGTGACAGTAAACATTATCTAAATATCACTATCAAGACCATGATTAAAGCTTTGAGCAAGGCAAAAATTTTAATATAAAATCATGTAAAAATAATCTCTACTTATATGTCCTATAGTTGAAGAGCAAGATTGATGGCCTGGCAAAATAAGTGATTCTTCACATTTGGTATACATTACTAGCATTATTCAACATAGCAGACACATCTAAACTATTGAACAGCAATATGTGTCAGTTCCCCGACATTGTAGACTTAGCATAGTATTACAGCCCCCTCAAAAGTAAGATCTCACTAGACTTTTATACATGATGATATATCAGAAGGAAAATTTTCAGACCTACTGTAAAAATGAATATAGTAATTTGAAAAGAAACACTAGCATTAATTGTTGTCACAGTTGCTGAGCAATTATACAGTAGGACACTCAGTCATTAATTTCCTTCAATTCTTTCGTTTTAACTCAAAACTTTGTTTCACAGTTCTCTAGTAACAGACTTAAGAAAAACACAATATAAATCCTATCTAATAGATTAGTATATAAATATGTGGCAACATGATTGTGACACACAGGCAAACATTAGACAAATCAAATGGTCATCACATGGAAGAATGCTGGAAAAAGTAAAATCATTTTCAGATACTTTAATCAAAGCCTGTTGAATTTGTACAAGTTATACTTTAATTAATACAAATAATAATGAAAAATTGAAAGAGAATAGGTGTGATAATAAGTTAAAGGAAAAAAATCACGTTTGACATTTCAGGAAATGGTCATTTTGTATGAGTATTTGAAGTTAAATTAACTTTCTTACCTTTTGTAAGCTTTCATGTTTAAATATTAACTCTCAGATATGATGGATCAAGTAAAGAACTAAAATAAAAATGAAAAAGAATGTATGATAACACAAATATAGTATTTTATTTTAAATTCAAAATGTAATTTTATACAATTTTTAAATATAATTTAATAAATATTATGCTGTAGCATGTCAGTATATTTAATTATAAAATATACATAGGGCTGTATTAAAAATCATGTTTAGATGGCCTCTTTAAAATGGTTTTCTTAAGATTTTTTGCAAAATTTTTAAAACATATTTTACTCTTATTAATCTCCTTATTTTTTATCCAGACTTTTATTTGATCTATTTAACATGTATTATTTCTTATAGCCTTTTTCTTCAATTATTATTTTTGCATATGTATGTGATGTAATATATATTACACACATATATTTAATTTACTGAGTCCATTTTGTATTTTTTATATGCACATATATTTAAGGTTGACCCCTTGGTCAATTAAGGTACTTGTTCGCAGGGAAGACTAATTGCCCCTCTCAGCAGTCATCAATTGCCTGTAGCTCTTTATCTAAAGATTGACCCTTGTGAGATTTCCATCTGTCTTCATTGGTTGTCGTCTTTGTTCAGGTCTCCTTTAGGCAGCCACACAGTTGAGATGTTGTAGTTGTTACTTCCCACTTCAATATAGAAGGCAAGATCTCACAGCCAATGTGCTTACACTTTGGCTGTTACGATCTACTCTCTTTCATGATGTTTTATAAGTCTAAGATATAGTGATTGTGTTGTAGATGTATCAATTCAGAACAGGCTTTCTTCATTTTGACCATTTGTAGATTTCTGTAAGGGTCTGTATCTGCTTCAAAAGAAAGTTTCTTCGAAAGGGGGTGAGAGGTACACATTTCCGTGTGCATAAAGATAATGTATTTCCAGGAAGTGGTCAAATACATCTTTAATCTTAATATTCAGGAGGCAGAGGCAGTTGAATCTCTTGAATTCTGAGTTTGGACCAGACTGATCTAAAATGAGATTTCCAGAACATCCAGGGCTACACAGACAAACCTTGTCTAAAAGAAAAAAAAAAGTAAAGAAAAGAACAACCAAACAAAATACCAAAAGAAAAAAACAAAAAACAAACAAAAAAACCACACAAATTAATTATGTATTATACAGCCAAAATTATATTGTATAAGGAAATGGCAGTAGTACTTTCTCCACTAGCAATTCTGACTAAACCAATGATTGACTAGGTGTTCAATATGATGTCCTTCCTATTGAACTGACATTTAGTCCAAATTGGTAACTATCAATTACTTCCAAGACACATGAGCCATTACTGAATCTTTAGGGATATATTGCCAGGTTGATCATTGTGGTTTTCAGTCATAACCAGTGAGTAGGAATTTTGATTGATTTTTTTCTCATCTCGATTTGCATAATATCTTCTGTTACTATGAAAGTCTTTCCTCAGGGAAGAACTTTGCAGATCAGTTGGATTTCAAGTGCTTCAAGTCCTGTGTACAAAGTGTTTGGTGTTTTCAGTAATAGGGACCTACCTTCAAATAATAGTAGGCAGTCAGGGGCAATAACAATAACATATATTGGTTTGGGGATGTATCTTTAACTCTTCTGGCCAAAGACACAAAAGGTAATTCTTATGCTTTGTAGTGGAGGGTTTAGTCTATGACTATTTTCTTTTAATGAAAATTGATTTTTTTTCATACAATGTATTCTGATTATACTTCTCAAATAAACTTCTCCAAGTTCATCCCCACTTTCCCTCCCATCCTGATACACTTTATGTCTCTCATTAGAAAAGAAATAGGCATTTGAGGAATAAAACTAAAATAAATAAGACATGATAAATAAAAAGCAAACATACTGGATTATGACAATAACCAAACAAGAAAAAGAGCCAAAGAAATACATACAGAGAAACACACATGTTCCACACTCAGGAATCCCAAAAAATCCCCAAAGCAAAACCCATAATATATACCTAAAGACCCTCTAAGACTGGAAATAAAGAAAGAAAGAAAGAAAGAAAGAAAGAAAGAAAGAAAGAAAGGGAAGAAAGAAAGAAAGAAAGGGAGAGAGAGAGAGAAGAAAGAGAGAGAGAGAGGAAGAAAGAGAGAGAGAGAGAGAGAGAGAGAGAGAGAGAGAGAGAGAGAGAGAGAGAAGAGACCAGAAAAGAGAAAGGAAAGGAAAAGGAAAAATGAAAGAAAAAAAACTAAACTAAAAATATCCTGACTTAAAATGAGACAGAGAAGAACCAAGGTTGAATTTGAATTTGTCTTCTGTGGGTCATCTAACACTGCGTGGATGGATCCTCCTAGAGCAAAGTCCAACAATCCTCTGAGTAGGAGGTGAGAATGATTATCACAAAGAAAAAAAGAAGACTCAGAGACAATGGTTAAAAATTGGAAGGGCTGTCCAGTCAGTGCTGAGACAGCCTTGAGTTTAATTCTCATATGCTTTATATACTTTTAAGTGTTGTGGGAAACAAAGTCACAAGCTACTACAGACAATGGCCGGTGTACACTGTACCCATCTGGAGGCCTCCAGTTGCATCCTATAAGATTAACAGAACATTCATCTCGTCTCCTCGAGCTTCAAGAATATTGCCTCTTATTGTTCAGTAGACCATGGCTTGCCTTGATTCTGCCAAACGGGCATATTTTCAAAGAAGCAGGTAAAATGGCTCCTGACAATTGGGCGTGCAGTTTAAATTTAAGAGTAGTTTGCTTTGTGTATTTGGTGTTTTGATTAATATGTGATGGGAGGAATTTCTTTTCTGGTCCAATCTGTTTGGATATCTATTGGCTTCCTGAATGTTCACGGGCATCTTTTTTTCAAGTTAGGGAAGAATTACTGTAAAATTTTGTTGAAGATATTTACTGACACTTTGATCTCTTTTATCCCTATCATCCTTAGGTTTGACTTCCTCATTATGTCCTGAATTTTATGGATGATTGGGGTTAGGAGTTTTTTGCTTATACACAAAACAAAAAAATGAATATTAAAAGCAATAATGGAAAAAAGGCAAGTAACATATGAAGGCAGACATATCAGAATTACACCAGACTTCTCAACAGAGACTATAAACTAGAAGATCTTGGACAGATGTCATACAGACCATAGGAGAACACAAGTGCCAGCCCAGGCTACTAAACAAAGGAAAACTATCAATTAACATAGATGGAGAAATTGAGATATTCCATGACAAAACCAAATTTACACAATATCTTTCAACAACTCAAGACATATGAAGGTTAATAGATAGAAAACTCTAACACAAGGAGGGAAAACTACATCCTAGAAAAAGCAAGAAAGGGATCTTCTTGCAACAAACCCAAAAGAAGATCGCCACACAAACATAATTCCACCTCTAACAACAAAATTAACAGGAAACAATAATTGCTATTCTTTAATATGTCTTAACATCAATGGACTAATAAAATGTATAGACTAACAGACTGGATACTAAACAGGACCCAGCACTTGGCTGCATAAGGGAAACACACCCCAGTGACAAAGACAAAAACTACCTAAGAATGAAAGGCTGGGGGAAAAAATCAAAGCAAATGGTCCCAAGAATTGCTGGAGTAGCCATTCTAATATTGAATAAAATCAACTTTCATCTGAAAGTTATCAAAAAAGATAAGGAAGGATTCTTCATATTCATCAAAGAAATAAAAACTACCAAGATAAACTCTCAATTCTGAACATTTATGTTCCAAATGCAAGGGCACTCAGATTCATATAAGAAACATAAGCAAAGCTTAAAGATACATTGAACCTAACACAATAATAGTAGGAGACTTAAAACCCCATTCTGATGAATGGACTGTTCATGGAAACAGAAACTAAACAGAGACACAGTGAAACTAACAGAAGTTATGAACCAAATGGATTTAACAGATATCTATAGAACATATCATCCTAAAATGAACAAATAAAAAACAACTTTTTCTCAGCACCTCATGCTACCTTCTCCAAAATTGACCATATTCACAATATTTCACAAACCAGGTCTCAGGAGATACAAGAATATTGAAATAATTCCATGTATGCTATTAGATCACCATGGTCTAAGGCTAGTTTTCAATAATAACAACAGAACTCCCACATACACATGGAAGCTGAACAACACTCTACTCAGTGACAACTTGATCAAAGAAGAAATAAAGAAATTAAAGACATTTTAGAATTTAATGAAAATGAAGGCACAACATACCCAAACTCATGGGATACAGTGAAAGTAGTGCTAACAGGAAAACTCATATCTCTGATTGCCTCCAAAAATAAACTGGAGAGAGCAAACACTAAAGTGACAGCACACCTGAAATCTTTAGAACAAAAAGAACTAACTTCACCCAAGAGGAGTAGACAGCAAGAAATAGTCAAACTCACAGTTGAAATCAACCAAGTAGAAACAAAAACAACTATACAAAGAATCAAAAACAGGAGCTGGTTCTTTGAGAAAATTAACAAGATAGATAAACCCTTAGCCAGACTAAACAGGAGGGAGAGAGACAGTAACCAAATTAGCAAAATCAGAAATACAAAGGGAGAAATGACAACAGACACTGAGGAAATAAAGAAAATTATCAGATGTTGCTACAAATGTCTATACTCAAATAAAAAGAAAGAAAGGAAGAAAGGAAGGAAGGAAGGAAGGAAGGAAGGAAGGAAGGAAGGAAGGAATAAAGAAAAACTGGAAAATCAGCAGGCAATGGAAAATTTTCTAGACAGATACCAGGTACCAAAGTTAAATAAGGATCAGATAAACCATATAAAGTGTCCCATAAAAACTAATGAAATAGAAGCATTCATTAAAAGTATTGAACATAAAAGAGCACAGGACTAGATGTGTTTAGTGCAGGATTCTATCTGACTTTCATAGGACTTTCATACGAATACTGTCCAAACTAATCCACAAAAGAGAAACAGAAGGAACACTATCCAATTCATTCTTTGAAACCAAAATTATGCTTATACATAAATCACACAAAGAACCTACAAAGAAAGCGATCTTCAGACCAATTTCCATCATGAATATCTATGCAAAAATACTCAATAAAATTCTCACAAAGAGAATCCAAGAACACATCCAAATGATCATTTACCATGGAGAAGTAGGCTTCATCTCAGGGATGCAAGAATGGTTCAATATATGGAAATCAAACTCAAAGGAAATAAAAAAACTTCATGATCATCTCATTAGATTCTGAGAAAGCATTTGACAAAATTCAAATTAAATTAAAATTCCTGTTAAAAGTCTTGGAAAGGTTCATATCTAAACATAGTTAAAGCAGTATACAGCAAATCAATAGCCAATATCAAAGTAAATGGAGAGAAACTTTAAGCAATCCCACTAAAATCAGAGACTAGGTAAGGCTGCCCACACTCTCCCTACCTATTCAATATAGTACTTGAAGTCCTGGCCAAAGCAATTAGACAGCAAAAGACGTCAAAGGGATACTAATAGGCAAGAAGTTAAAATATCACTATTTGTAGATGGTATTAGTGTACTTAAGTGACCCCAAAAATTCCACCGGAGAACGCTTTCAGCTAATAAACAACTTTAGCAAAATGATATAAAATTAACTCAAACAAATCAGTATCCTTCCACTCAAAGGATAAACAGGCTGAGAAAGAAATTAGGAAAACAGCACTGTTCATAATAGCCACAAATAGTATAAAAGACCTTGGTGTGGCTAAGTAAGGGAACGATCTGTATGACAAAAACTTCAAGTCACAGAAGAAAGAAATCAAAGAAGATCTTAGAAGATGGAAAGATCTCCCATGTTCATAGATTGACAGGATTAATATAGTAAAAATGTCCATCTTGTCAAAAGCAATTTGCAGATTCAATGCAATCCCCATCAAAATCCCAACTCATTTTTTTTCATAGAGCTAGAAAGAGCAATTTGCAAATTCATTTGGAATAACAAAAAACCAGGGTAGCAAGTACTATTTTCAACAATAAAAAAAACAAAACAAAACAAACAAACAAAAAAATCCTCTGGGGGAATCACCATCCTTTAACTCAAGCTGTATTACAGAGCAATCCTGATAGTAACTGCATGGTATTAGTACAGAGACAAGGAGGTAGACCAATGGAATGGAATTGAAGACCTAAAAAAACCCACACGTCTTTGGTCCCTTGATCTTTTACAAAGGAGCTAAAACTACTTAATGAAAAAAAAAAGCATATTCAACAAATGGTGCTGGTTCACTGCTGGGTAGCATGCAGAAGAATGCAAATTGGCCCATTCATATATCTTTTTACAAAGTTCAAGTCCAAGTGGATCAAAGAACTCCACAGAAAAGAAGATACACTCAAACTGATAGAAGAGAAAGTGGGTAAGAGTCTTGAACAACGAGTCACAGGGGAATAATGCCTTATGCTCTAGATCAAGAATCTACAAATGGGATCTCATAAAATTGCAAAGCTTCTGTAAGCCAAGTGACAATGTCAGTAGGGCAAAACAACAACCAACAGATTGGGAAAAGATCTTTACTAATGCTGCAACTGATAGAGGGCTTATATCTAATATATTCAAAGAAGTCAAGAAGTTAAGACTCCAAAGAATAAAATAATTCTATTATAAAATGGAATACAGAGCTAAGCAAAGAATTTTCAACTGAGAAATACAGAATGGCTGAGAAGCACTTTAATGTGTAACATCCTTTGTCATTAGGCAAATGCAAATCAAATCAACCCTGAGATTTCACCTCACACCAGTCAGATTAAGATCAAAAACGCTGGTAGCAGTAGATGTTGGCAAGGATGTGGAGTAATACTAACACTCTTCCATTCTTGGTGTGATTGGAAGAACCACTCTGGAAATCAGTCTAGTGGTTCCTCAGAAAATTTAACATAGAACCCAGCTATACCACTCCTGGGCATACACCCAGAAGATGCTCCAAAATATACCAAGAACACATGTTCCACTATGTTCATAGCAGCCTTATTTATAATAGCCAGAAGCTGGAAAGAACCCAAATGTCCTTCAGCAGAGGAATGGATACAAAGTGTGGTACATTTGCACAATCTAGTACTACTCAACTATTAAACACAATGACTATATGAAATTCTTAGGCCAATGGATGGAACTAGAAAATATCATCCTAAGTGAGGTAACCCAATCACAAAAGAACACCAATGGTACGGACTGACTGATAAGTGGATATTAGTACAAAAGCTTGGAATACCCAAAGAAACAATTCATAGATCATAGGAAGCTAAAGTAGTAGGAAGACCAGAGTGTGGATGCTTCAGTTCTTCTTAGAAGGAAGAACAAAATGCTCACTGGAAGAAATACATGGTCAAAGATTTGAGCAGGGACTGAAGAAAAGGTCATCCAGAGACCCTCCCCCCGGGGGTGGTGGATTCATCTCATGCAGCCACCAAACCCAGTCACTATTGCTGATTCCAAGAAGTGCTTGCAGACAGGATGCAGATATGGGTGTCTACTGAGAGGTTCTGCTAGAGTCTTATTGATGTACATTAGGATCCTTGCAACTAACCATTGTTCTGAGCGTGGGGACCGCAATGGAGGAGTTAGAGAAAGGACTGAAGGAGCTGAAAGGGTTACAACCCCATAGGAAGAACAATATCAACACTCCAGACCTTACCAGAGCTCCCAGGGTCTAAACCACCAATTAATACATACCCATGGAGGTAACCATGGCTCCATCAGCATATGTAGCAGAGGATGGCATTGTCCAGCATCAATAGGAGGAAAAGCCCTTGGTCCTCTGAAGACTCATTTCCACAATGTAGGTGAAAGCCAGGTTGTTGAGGTGGGACTGTGTTTGAGTGGGAGTGGGAGCATTCTAATAGAAGCAGAGGGAGGGCAAGAGAGTGCGGGAGAGAGGGGAAAGGGGATAACATTTGAAGTGCAAATACACAAAATATCCAAGAAAAATAAAATTAAAAAATAAAAGAGTAGTTCATTTACCTAGTAAGATTCCCTTGAAGAAAAATAAATTTTCCTTTGCAAGTGCCTAACAATAAGAATTAAAGATGGGTCTGTGTATTTACTTCTCATTTCATCTCTAAGGTTTCATCTGGTACAAACCTGTGCAGACCCTGTGCATGCAGTCTCAGTCACTATGACTTCACATGTGCATCAATACTGTTGATTTAGAACACTTTGTTTCTTTGGAATTCTGCATCCCCTCTGAGACATATTCTTTCTGTTTCTTCCTCCATAGGATTCCATGAATGCTGAGGGTAAGGATTTGATGGAGACATTCTTTCTAGCATTGACTATTCCAAGGTCTCCACACTGTATAGAATCTAGCTGCGAGTCTCTGGATTTGATACCATCTGCCATAGGAAGAAACATCTCTAAAAATGTCTGAGCAAAACATAGATCTATGAGTATAGCAAATTATCATTATGGGTCATTGTTATTGTTATGTCTTTTTAATTAAACCATAGTATTTTATTTTTTCCTAGGTCCTGGGCCTATGTAGTCTCAGGTTTGATCACCCAAGATTATGGATTCCATCTAATGGACAAGATCTACTCAAATCAACTATTTCTTGGTTACACGCACAAACACTGTGCCACTGTTGTCACAGTCTATCTTGCAGCCTGGTAGACTGAAAGGTTTATATCTTATTTGTTGTCTCTCTTTCTCTTGGTAGCATGCAGTGTATCTTCCAATATTATGAATACTAGTCCATTGGGTGTTGATTCCAGGTAGATACTAACTTTCCACCTTAGCCAATTAGCTGTGTTGTTATATTCAACAAAGGACCTTACTGTCATTTTGTTGAAAGGCTGGGTTATTTCTGGGTTGTCATGGGACCCCTTTGGCAAGCAACTCATAAGTGTAACCCATTCCCAGTACTGGGTACATTTGGTGATCAGTGATGTCTAGCTAGGGTCCGTCTTTCACTTTATTTGACTATCACCCCAAGTGGATATGCACATGAACATTTATACATATTATATGTAATTTTAGGAAAACAAAAAGTAATACACTCCTTTTGTTGTTTATACTTCTTCAACCCAATGTCTCTTCTTTCCCTTACTAATCTACTCTATTTCCCACCACTTTCCCCATCTTGGAAACACTTCTTTCTAGGCATAGGTTACCTTTTACATTTTAGGCTCTTATTAATCCAGGCTATATATACTTAGGTGTGAAGATTAGAGTGGACCTGTAACATTTGTTTCCTTGATTTTGGGTTGCCTCAGTTTAAAAAAAAATACATTGTAAAGTAAGTTCATAAAATTATGTGCATATAGTGTCATGTTATCCTTGTAACTAGCTTCCAAATATTTTCAAAGAACTAGCAATTGTTTTTAAATAGAGAAAACCTGTACATATTCTAAATTAGCAACTGAACTTGGTTAGTTGTGCTGGGTCAGAAAAACAGAAAGGCCCTGCTGCCAGGTTTGCTTAGGACCAATGAGATGAGGGTGGAGGAGGGTATAAAGATTGCTCCCTCAGAAGTAATATATGAGCTTGCTGCCGTGTTCTCACCAGCTCCTAGCATCTGTATTGTTGATTCTATGCCTTCTCACCCATTGCCCCCAAGGGGACACCAGACAGGATAGAGGACACAGGCAACTGTGGTGGACATATTACTTTGTTTTTCTTTTCCTCCATGTTAAAATTCCCTGTGGAAATTGTATAGCAAAATCATGTACCATTCCAAGAAAAAGCACTGAAGTTTTATATTTGAGATCCTATTGCTGGCTACTGTTTTGTTTATTTTTCTAAGCTGCTTCCAAATGATCTGCTAAAGTATCTAGAGAATTATTAACTATTTCCTTGGTTGTATCAGACATAAATAATGTACATTAACAATGGGTTATCCTTAACTATAGCTTCAAAGTTCATGAATTTACACCTTGATAATTCTCCCTGAAAGCATATGGTTATTGGGGATCATTTTAAAATATTCTCACTCACAAGTAGTACAATAAGAAAACATATATTCCTCATATCATCATAGAATGTCATAAAATTAAAAGTTTTTCCCTTAAGACAATTCTGATATAATTTCCTTTGGCTCCCCAAACAGTGAAATGTGTTCATTATTTTTCTTAATCCATGAAACCTAAATGCTATGACATTCAATATAATACAAATATTTATTTTATGAAATAAAGCAAAATAGTATACATTTTCTAATACAATATGCAATTAAATTATGACATTTACTAATGATAATTTCAATACATTTTGTCTGATAAAATTAAATTTTGGGCCACAGACTGACAAAATTGATCCATTTTCCTTTTGATAAATGCCTGTTCTTATTTTTTTTAATCTATTTAACTGAATATATCCTTTAGTGTTTTGAGACCTACAGCCACTTGGAGTTTATTCTCAAAGGCTTCAAAATATAACATTAGGTTTCTAGCTTTTTTTGATATTTTATTTTATGGCAACTATAACAGATAGCCTAGGGAAGTTCTCGGGTATGATTAGGGAATATTAAATCCCAAGAACAGATGTGAATCTCTCAAATTTTCTGCCATGTATAATTTAGAAAATACAGATGCTATTCTTTTTCATAATTTTACTTTTGCTCCATCAGCTCTATTTGGCTATGTATGTGAAGATAGTGGATGCCTTTATTACTGAAAGACAACATTACTGTTTAGGAAGTAATACCACACATTTTGTTTATGTATTACTGATTGTTTACTATTGTGTTCGATTTTCAAAATATTTTAATGTCAGTTTAATATATTCCACTGTCAAAACACTTAAAAGAGTTATGGTCAATGAAAATTGTTCTAGGGAAAATACAATATTCAAATAAACCACCAGAGAACATCTGACTCAATTTCAAAGTGAGGGGTATAGCATTTAAAAGACAGCAATTGGATTTTTCTTTAGGACGCAAGTAATTCATTTGTGGTGTTTGTTATTTTCAATGTGATTGAAACTAAAGAAAAGCAAAGGGTATTTATGTCAGAATCCAGCACATTAAGTAAACATAGAATTGTCTCCTCAGATCCGGAGAATAGTGTGCACATGCCTGCTTATTTATCTATCAGCTTAGTTAGGGTTTTATTGCAATGAAGAGACACCATGAGCACTCCAAATTTTGTTTGTTGGTTTTTGTTTTACAAGACAAGGTTTCTCTGTATAGCTTGGTTGTCCTGGAACTCATTCTGTAGGTCAGGATGGATTCAAACTTATAGAGACTTAACTGCCTCTGCTTCTGGAATCCTGGGGTCAAAGACATGCACTATCATTGCCCAGCTCATGGCAAATACTATAAAGGAAAACATTTAGTCGGAATTTGTTTACAGGTTCAAAAGTCTTAGTCAGCTGTTGTCATGGTGGGAAGCATAGCAAGGGCTAGGTAGAAATGGTGCTGAAGGGGAAGCCCTGGGTCCGGCTAAGCCTGAACCCCAAGTGAACTAGACTGTTGGGGGGAGGGCGGCAATGGGGGAGGGGTTAGGGAGGAACACCCATAAGGAAGGGGAGGGAGGGGGGTTGTTTGTCCGGAAACCGGAAAGGAAATAACACTCAAAATGTATATAAGAAATACTCAAGTTAATAAAAAAAAAAAATTTGGACACTAACTCTGAACTTATCACAAAGAGGGAAAAGTGACATTTATGTAAAAATATATATTCTATATGTCTTCAGTAGAAATAAATTTCAACAATATATGAAAAAAAAAAGAAGGAACAGAGAATTTTACATTTTGATCTACAGGCAGCAGGAAGAGGATACACCCATCCTCCAACAGTGCCACACCTACTCTGACAAGGCC
Organism: Rattus rattus; assembly: GCF_011064425.1. Taxonomy (NCBI): domain Eukaryota; kingdom Metazoa; phylum Chordata; class Mammalia; order Rodentia; family Muridae; genus Rattus; species Rattus rattus. The sequence goes on from NC_046156.1 coordinate 107,238,252, forward strand.
ATCCCTTCCAATAGTGCCCGTTCCTGAGCTTAGGGAACACAGTTACTGACCAGAGAAACAATTTTTGATTTGTTACCCTGCATAAGCACTTATGCTAAGTCACTTGACCTTACCGGGCTTATGTTAAATTTATAGTCTCTGCAGATGTTAACATTTTTATCCCCCTGATCCATGTGAGTCGGAGCTTATACCATATAAGCTCATTTGTTCCAAAGAATGCATCTTAAACAGTGTTTGGCTATCCTGTAGCCAAAATCTCAGGGAAACAAAAACAAACTCCATGATGCATGAAACCACTTCTTAGAAATCTAGAGCAAAGACTAATCCCAAAGAAAGTCCACTTAGTTTGATTTGTATTGGCTATTCTCATACTAAAAAAAGAAATTCCTGTTTAAAAAGAAATGGTGAACAGATAATGAGTATAGTGAAAGCACAGAAAAGAAAACTCAAAGGTTGTTTTCTAAAGTGTCATGCTGATCTATTTATGTCACAAGTGATAGACTCTTCTAAGGCTTTCATAAGCAAATGAGCTAAAATGTACATGAGTTAGAAAGGTGTAGGTTATATTGTATCCATTTTTAAAATGTGGGTTTTGTTTTTTGGTTTTTTTTTTTTTCTTATCATTTACAAAGAAGTGCATAGATGGAATGGCAGTCTTAAAGTTGGGATGTGCTTGGAATGATTGAGTATGATTGAGTGCTTGAATCCAGGTAGAGCAAGATAGCCTCATTCCCTCGATCTACTCTTATTATTTTAGGATGAATAGTTTATATCCAAGTACATTATTCTTAGTATTCATCTCTGTTGCTTGTCTCTTTTCTCCCTGTCAGTCTTTATCTTCTTCTATCAGTCTCCATGCAGTGTGAGCTGAAGATTGGGTATTCATTGCAGCTTCTGATTTCCAGGGCCTGATCTGAAAACCAAATCTAAGAGCTGGAATTCAGAGAGATGGAGTCTAAGTATCTACTCAAATAATCACTCCAATGCTTATGACTTTCCTCTAACTTTAGGAGAATATTTAAACATTAAATCAACTTACGGGATGATAGCAGTGTGATGTGAAAATAGAAGAACTTGTGTAACATTGTTCAGCATCTCAGTAAACAACATAAAATAAGTAAAATCCACACAAAGTACCTATGAATAAAGCAAGAATGTTCCCAACTCATAGCAGCTAGTAGGACTTTTCACTACCTGTAATATCAAAAAATACTTTTACTTAAAGATAAGCCAAAGAAAGACAATATGATAGTCTTTGCAAGGGAAGGACCCCATATACAACAATTAGTTATTTTGTGTGTGTGTGTGTGTGTGTGTGTACACCATTATATCAACTGAACAAGATGTTTATATATGAACATGCACATATACATGCACATACATATATATGCCTGCACTCCATTCCTTCTTCTCTCTCTCTCTCTCTCTCTCTCTCTCTCTCTCTCTCTCTCTCTCTATTAATTATTAAAGGAAATGAGATCGTGAATTTGAGTTTGAGAAAGAACAATAGGGATACAAGGATACAAGGGAGTTGTTAGAGGGAGAGGAAAGTGATATAATTATATTTTAGTCCTCCCTCTTTTAATAAAAATAGATCGTCTCATGAAATATATCCTGATTACATTGTTTTTTGGTTGATGATATTAAAGGATCATGGCCTGTGTGTTGCCGTTTCCTCCAAAACTGTTCTGTCTTCCTGTCAATCATTCTCTGCTCTTGGGGCTGGCAGCAACTGAGGCCAGGCCACACATACTACTTGTTGCCATGCTTACCTGTGCTCTCGGGGCAACTTGTGAAGACATCTCTACATTGCTTTTCAGGTGTTTCCATTTTACAATTATTGTAACCCAAACTTCTTGGACAGCATGCATGCCACAGACAAGAATGTTCCCTTTGGTGACTGTCTCCCAGTGCTCCTCACTGACCACTTCAGTACATTTAATTATTAATTCAATTTAAAAATAACAAAAAATTGGAAACATTTTATAAACTAAAGCCAGATAGGGGGTTCGGCTGCTTATACAACAAATATCCATTCCTTGCAGTTCTGAAGTGTGTAAATTGAAGATCCAGAATTTGCAAATTTTGATGTTTAACCTGTATAGAGAGTTTGCTTCCAAACTGTGGGACAGGATTTCCCATGATCACTTTAGGACACATGTATTCAATCTACTACACTAATAGGAATTAGTTTACATGTCTATTGTTCTTAGTATTACCTCAGATTTGTCATTTGATTTAAAAAAAAACTATGACCTCTAATTATAAAATCTCCAAAGAGTTTGCAGAACAGACAATCAAGGTATGGTAAATAATCTTAGCATAAAGTACTTGGATCAAAGGAAAATATGTCAAAGTTTATGTTACAACATGATATTTATCCTGACATTCAAAAATGAAAACCAAACCAACATGACTTTGAAAAACATTTTTCATAAATTATATACAATGTGGAATTTATTAAGAGATTTTGAGAAATGAGAATTATATTTGTCTCAATATTGGCAAACTTTCATGAGTTAAAATCATGCCAGATGTTTTGAATGAAAGGCTAGGCAAATAAACTCTTTCCTAAGAATTTCTAAAAAGATTTTCAGCTACAGCATACATAAATAGAATAAGGGCATCTATATCACAATTAGCAACTTCTAATTTTAAGAACTGCTTCTTTGATGGACAGAAAAAATACCTCAATCATAAATAATATTGGTAAAGAAGAAACATGAAGAAATAAGATCTTTTTCATGAAGTAGTAAAGAAAAATAAATCTAAATATAATGAAAGGTACTTGATGGTTCACAATTATTTTGCAATATGAATGATTTTGAAGTGTTATTGATGGAAGTTTATTATTACAAGTACAGGCCACTCGAGATAATAAACTTCTTGTTTTTGCATCAAAAAAAAAAAAAAAAAAAGAATACTAGTACAAGCCAAAGCAACAAGGGAATGATATATATGGAAAGGTTGTGCCATACTTTCTGAGGCACTTGAGGTGGAATGTTCATAACAGTTATAACTGGGATAACATTATCCCCAACACTATCTCAAAACACCTTTAAATGTTTGTGCTAGTACAAGGTCCACTCGAATAACACACAGAAACAACACTTATAAAAAAAAACAAAAACAAAATTCAACGATATATCCTAGTTAATATAATGGTGAAAAATAAAAACAAATTGATGTCTAAGGATGTAAGTGTAATATGAATGTGTGATATGTAAAATAGTTCAGGAGAGAGTGCATTAAAGAGTGTGAGGGTCGAGATGTGAGCGTAGAAAGAAAGTGTCGATCAGAGAAGATAAATTACTGTCTGAAACAAATAAAGAAACAAACAGCAGATAATTCCAGACTGAAAAAGAAGTCAATGCATAAAACAAAAGTAGTAATATAGGAAGAGAATATATATAAAGATTTATTCCTTTAACTGTATTGTACTTTGAAATACAAAGTACCACTAGAGTCATTTAATTATTGTTTTATTTAAGTTTATTTTTAAGTTATTCACTATATATCCTAATCACTGCCTCCATCCCAGCCACCCCTCCCTTAATCCTTCCTAATATTTAGTCCTGATAGAGAGAGAAATTGACGTGTAATAAGTGGCTTAGGCATATTGCAATATTGTAATAGTGATATAGATACTTTTCCATATAGACATTTGATTTCCAAATATCACACCCCAGAGAGAAGCTTTGAACATTTACCACTTTATATTGAATATATGCATATGTACCAACTAGTTCGCATAACTCATTGAAAGAACTCCAGAAGTATAAATATGAAAAATAAAATTTAAATTTACTCCATGAAAGTATAGAATACATTATTTATCACAGTGAAAAGTTTAACAATAGTGCCTATGAGATGGGAAAGCCAAAGGAAACTCTGCAAGTTGTCACTGGTTCACCAAGGATTGAATGTAGTTATATATAAGAGTCTTCGGCATGGTAAGAGAATGCTTTGCTGCATATGTCAAGACCTCCTACATCTGGAGTCTTTGTGATAAAGTTTTGAGCCCACACAAACACTTTACAAAATAGATTGGACAGAAAAGCAAAATAGACAGATACAAAAATTAAGTAACAAGAGGTGTTTGGAAAACTGTGCTTAATTTTTTTTAAATTTTTTATTAGATATATTTCTTTACTTACATTTCAAATGTTATTCCCCTTTCTAGTTTCCTGTCCATAAGCCCCCATCCTGTCCCCTCCCCATTCCCCATACCAGTATTCCCCCCACACATCCTCCTTACTGCCCCCTATACACTGGGGGTCCAATCTCGGCAGGACCAAGGGCTTACTGGTGCCCCAACCAGGCTACATACGCAGTTGGAGCCCTATGTCAGTCCATGTGTATAGTCTATCAATAGTGGTTTAGTCCCCGGAAGCTCTGGTTGGTTGGCATTGTTGTTTTTGTGGGGTTGCAAGCTCCTTCAACTCTTTCAATACTTCCTCTGATTCCCCCCAAGGGGTTCCTGTTCTCAGTTTGAGGGTTTGCTGCTAGCATTGACCTCTGTATTTGACATGCTCTGGATGTGTCTCTCAGGAGAGATCTCTATCCAGTCCCTTTCAGCATGCATTTTTTAACTTCATCAATCTTATCTAACTTTGGTGGCTGTATATATATGGGCCACATGTGGGGCAGGCTCTGAATGGCCATTCCTTGAGTCGCTGCTCTAAGCTTTGCTTCCATATCCCCTGCTATGGATATTTTTCCCCTTTTAAGAAGGAGTGGGAGCATCCACATTTTGGTCGTCCTTCTTCTTGAGCTTCCTGTGGTCTGTGGATTGCATTCGAGCTTTTTGGCTAATATCTACTTATCAATGAGAGCATACCAATTGTGTTACCTCACTCAGGATGACATTTTCTAGTTCATTCCATTTGCCTATGAATTTCATGAAGTCATTGTTTATGATAGCTGAGTATTACTCCATTGTGTAGATGTACCACATTTTTTAATCCATTCCTCTGTTGAAGGGCATCTGGGTTCTTTCCAGCTTCTGGCTATTATAAATAAAGCTGCTATGAACATAGTGGAGCATGTGTCCTTGTTGTATTTTTTTTTTCTGTTTCTGTTTCTCCATCAGTCACAAAGTCAAGGAGATCTAAGCTTTAACATAGTGTCCCATGTCACCTCTGGTTGCAAGATATAGGTCCAGATTTGTCAATGAGAACTTTAAAGGCATATAAAGAGAATTGTAGTGTGTTCATTTCCCCAGCTACCTATGTATCTGAACACATGCAATAACTGGACATATCAATACTGTTACAAAAATGTCTTCACAGCTCCTGCTGGGCTAATATCTTCTATAGCTTTATTTCTGTGCCCTAGAAATGCTCATTCTTTAGCGTGATGATTGCAGCTCTTTACAGTTTGTGCCCTCTGAATGTTTCATTGTTTTCATTCTCTGTAAATATGTCCATGCATAAATGAAGAATTTTACCTCGAGCTATCGTTAATAAACTCACTGCAGTACATATATATTATCTCTTCTAACCCTGACTGCTGTTCTTTTCTTTATTTCTCTCATACATTATATCCTGACAGCAGTTTCCTCTCCCTCCCTTATCGCAACCCTCTTCAGATTCACTCTTAAATCCCCATCTCTTCCCACCCCCCCAAAGGAAAGTAAGAAAGAGAAGAAAAGAAAACGAAAAAGAAAAAAAAAGACAGAAAAGAAGCAATGCAATGTAAAACAGGGAACAAAAAAAAAAAGAAAAAATAGAAGAAGAGAAAGAGAAAAAGGGCAGGCCTCCCAGAGATATCAAAATCAACTGAACATAACATTAAAAGGTACAGTAAGTCCAGGTACAAACCTTCATATCAGGGTTCAAAAGCAGCCCAGGAGGAGAGGGTTCATAGGACAGGCAGAAGAGTCAGAGACACCCCTCCTCCCACTGTAAGGAGTACCACAAAAACACTAGGCCAACAACCATAACATCGATACAGAGAACCTGGCAGAGTCATATAGGCCCTGTTGACTGTCACTTTGGTCTCTAAGCCCCTATGAGCACAGCTTAATTGATTCTGTGGTATATTTTGGTATATTTGTCTTCCTGGCTCCTACAATCCACTCCCATAAGTAACAAGAATTCAAGGGGGACACATGAATCTCCCTGGGAAGAGGAAATATTATAGATGCTGTGAGTGGATTGCGGGTGAATGAGGATCTGAACAAGAGAGATCACAGAGAGTGGAGAGGGGAAGACTATATGAGTGGAGAGAAAGACAGAGAGAGGGAGGGAGGGGTGGAGGGAGGGAGGGAGAAAGAAGGAAAGAGAGAGAGAGAGAGAGAGAGAGACAGACAGACAGAGAGAGAGAGAGAGAGAGAGAGAGAGAGAGAGAGAGAGAGAGAGAGAGAGAGCATGGGAAACTATGAGGGTGATTCCTAGTAAAAGAAGATACAGCTCCTAAATCGGCCATTTTCTATAACCAGGAAAGGCTTCCTTCCAGTGGTGGAGTTGAGACACCCACTGATAACTAATTAGCATAAAAATTAAATGGCAATTCTCTGAATATACAAAACCAAACCAAGAAATTTTGAATATGAAAAAAATAAATAATAATTATCAACTTTTTACATCTCCGACAAACTCAAAAAATGTTTTAAAAACTATGACAAATTCAGGTTCTGATTAAATAAAAGAATCCCTCCTGTCAGTGAAGAAAGTTTGGATATATAATGAGCATATACAAAAGAAATTGATGCTAAACATATGTGTGCTTAATAATAAGCACATATTTACATAAAGAAAATATATGTATGTATAATCTCATATTTATTGATCATGAGGGATATTTTGTCCACAAATAACTTTCATTACATGGGAAATGATTATAAAAGTTATTTTCTTTAGAAAATGGAAATTTAAACAGCTAATGACCTTGATTTATAAGAAGAATAAATAGCTTTCTAAATGAGGTGATGAATAATAAAGTTAGAAAATTTTAAAATTCAGCAGCCAGTGGCAGATATAGCCAGGAGAACACAATAGTTTGCAAAGCACCAAATTGGAAAAATAAATTTTACTTTTTTAAGGGTTATATTTGTTGTGGATTTTGCTTTCTATGCTTTTTAAATGATTTATTTTCCACTTTTGTATATTTATTGAAATTATAACATAGTCACATCATTTTCTCTCTTCTTTGTCCCTCAGTCCCTCTCATATACCATTTTCTCTCTCAAATTCACTTAGTGGTGTGTGTGTGTGTGTGTGTGTGTGTGTGTGTGTAATAATCTCATAACTTAAATCTTTTAATTTTTCTGGAGATATAATTAAATGCACAGATAACCCCTCCAGAATAGTGTGTGTCCATGCAAAACCTACAAATATGAAGTCATATACGTTCTTTGCTTTATTGAATCCTCTATTTACATTTGCGCTGTGCCAATTTGTGGTATTAAGATAACTCTTAAAAATAATAGTCGGTCTCACATGAAACTTCTAACTTACTGTAGAATACATGAGAAATTTCAATGCTTTCTAATCACATGTAAGATGCTATAATATAGTTTTAAACATTATTTCCTCCCTTTTTTGCCCCTCAATTCCTTTGCTTTCTCAATATATATTTCATACATAAATACAGCCCTAACAATCCGTATTATGTTGTTGAGTACAATTACATGGTTATTTACTGATTTTAAATATAATTTGGGAGAAGAGCTTAGGGACCGAGAGGGGCTAGGGACTCCACAAGAAAAATAGTGTTAATAATCTGGACCATTTGGGGCTCCAACCAAAAAACATGCAAGGGCTAGACTTAGGCACCAAATATATATGTAGCAGGTGTCCAGCTTGGACTTTATGGATGTCCTCAAACAACTGGATTGGGATTATTCCTGACTCTGTTGTGTGTATTTAGATCCTGTTTCCCTATCTGGGATGCCTGTAGAGGAGAGAATATGCCTAGACCTCCAGCAACTTAATGTGCAAGGATTGGTTGGTATCCACGGGGACCTCCCTCTTCTCAGAGAAGATGTAAAGGGGTATGGGAATAGGGGCTGTATGAGGGAAGGCTTTGGAGGACAGGACAGCTGTGATTGGTTTGATTGGGATATAAAGTGAAAAAATAAATAAATGGGGGAAAAGGAATAAAAGGCATGAAGTTGGAAGGAGAGGCAGATGAGTGAGTATATAGAAAGAATTGGAGGAGGGAGTGTTGGAGGAACAAAATCAGATGACTTAATAAGGAAGGAAAAAGGGGATGGATCAGCAAGTAGGTATTCTGGGCAATAGTAGGACACGTGAGTATTATTGGTAGTGCATTACAAACCCTGAAAGTCTTATAGCAGGGGAGAGATGTGATGCACACTACTATATCCATGAATAATGGATTTGAATGAAGGAATTAGTTAAGGTGGAATGGCCAATGATACATAATATTTATCAGAAAAGAACTTTCTTATTAGAGAAAAGATTATAGCTGAACATTGAATGATCCAAAGAGACCAGTAAAACTGTGGACAGGAATGCCACTCACAGGCCAAGGGGTTGTAGATTTTCTTACCATGATTTCTAAGCTTATTACTAGTCTAGCTCTATCTTCACCTCTCAAGTATATCTGTAGTGAACACAGCTCTTCATGGCACTGATTTATTCTGTACAGTTTTTAGGTTCCATGATGCCTACTATCCCTGTCGGTCTGTTTTCTTCTTTCACACAAGGTTCTGGCCATATGAAATAACGGCAAGAAAAGACACAAGATTAAAGGGATAAAGAAGAATTAAAAAAATCACCTTGTGAAATGTTATTCCAGTGAGAAAAGAAAAAGTGAAAATGGTGTGTTAAAATCCCTGTAAGAGGTGCCAGTTGCTATTTTTATTTTTGCGTTGTGTTTATCAATTAATCACATGCATTTCCTTTGTGTCTCTCATTACTACTCTTTGACATATTATTTATCTAAATTAGCTATCTACACTGTTGCCTTTCAAAATCAATTTTCTGAATTTCATTGAACTTTAAAAGTATAAATCTAATAAACAATTGCATACACAATACACTATAAATGTTTTAATTTAATATTGTGTATAATACTTTATGCCCCAGCAAGTTGTTAATTAAAGTACTCTGCTTTCTGTTGGAATTAAACATACAAAAAAATCAGGTCATTTTTTGCTGTATTTTTTCATGTACAGTTTCCCAGTTTCTGAGAAAGGGTAAAATTTGTGATGAGTATTTTAATGTATCTACTTTTTATGCATGATTGCTGAAGTTTACATTTTGTATCTGAACAAATGTAACTAAATGCAAAGAATTTTAAATAAGTTTAAATATTATAACAGTAAATTGCTTTTCATCTAATATTATATATTATTAAAGGTTATATTAATAAGATAAAGGTAGTTTTTGTTACCGTTTATATTCTAATACTTTAAATTCTGTTTTTAAATTATTTCTTGAAATCAGTACATACATCAACCCCTTCTCAATTTATGACTGAGTGACCAAATGTGTGTGTAGTTCCTGGGCAAGTAATCTCAGCAACTGTGAGAGCACACATGACCTTACTGTGTCTTGAGGGCTTTCATTGAGGTCCATTCATGGGTAAAGCAGTACAAAGCACATTATCATCACATAAGGAAGCCAGCCAGCAGGCAGGTATGACATGGGGCTAGAGCAGTAGCCAAGAGCTTACATTCTGATCCACAAATTCCAAGGCAAGTAAGAGTAAGACTGTGATTGGCCTTGATATGACCTTTTGAAACAGTGAAATGGCTCTCAGTGACACACATCCCCTAACAAGACTATATTTCCTAATTCTTCTTAAACAGTTCACCAAGTAGAAATAAAACTAGAAATACAAAAGCCTATGTTGGCCATTATAGTTTAAATCCCCACAGTGGTTAAAAACGAAATGTCTATTAATACATCTTCCAGAATAACAGTTCATAGCACATTATTTCCTGAGTTAGAATAAATATATTTGAGATAACTTGCTTTTCTTTATGGTAACTGCAATAATTACATTTAAGATCAGATAAAGGATCTTGTTAGCAACGGTCTTGTAGTGGATGAGCAGTTTTTCAAAGGAAGGTAGTGGCCATCTGTTCTCTTTTCCACTGAGAATAAAATGAAGGCAAGTGAAACTTCTGTTTGAGAAGAGTCGGGTTAAATGTTAGAAAAAAAATTATTGACACTAAGGGTTGTTTAAACAAAAAAATTCAGTATCTAGGGAACGTATGTGATCTTTTCCTCTGAACATCAGTAAGAATAAGGCAGAAAACCATCTGTGTCAGCAGCTCAGCCTGTAGGCCTACCTGAAAGCATAATACTGATACTCTCTAGAGGGATCTTTCATTTCATAAAGATATGCACAACCTGGAAATGGAAAAGAGCTTTTAAATGTGCAGAACAGGCTTTTCTTTAAAAAGAACATCATCTGAGTAGACTTTAGCATTTAAATTACAAAACATGCTATGGTGTTTTAGACACACTAAAATATTACATTCTGAGCTGAATATGTTGGCTTTGAAGAGAGTCCAAGATGCTTGGCCCCAGATTTCAAGGCTGTCCTGAGAATACTATGAGATCTTGTTTCGAAATCACTTGATAAATGTGTTGGTTTTCAAGCTTTTTAAGGCTTTGTCTTTCTGAAGACTTACACTACATATTACTTTGTTAATTGATAGATAGCATCTTTTGTGTTGCTCTTTTGTCTTGATTTAAATAAGTTATACTAAATCACAATTTGATTATAATAAAAACCTAAATTGCATTCTGTAATACAAATATCTGACACTTTATCTTAGGTCCAAACTAGTAATGCAGTCTTGAATTTTTTTTTTTAAGAATTTGATCTCCATATAATTGATTCACTTCCTCCGGTATCTATATACATGGTATCCATGTCCACACTCCAACCTTTCTTTGTTTTTTACATTCAGTTTAGTCACTTTGTTTATAGTTCCTATCCACAATCAAGAGAGGAAGATACAAGAACACTGAAAATGGAGAAACATGTCCCCAAAAAACCTCCTTTCCTCTCACAGGAATCCTGCCAACTCAATGAGAAAAAAGAAAAAGAAAGAAAAAAACCTAGAACATTCACGTAAGGTTATCAAGAGGGTCCCTGAGCCCCTTTCATGGAATCTGGGAGGCAGAGCTAACTAGTAATCTGCAGAGGAAATCTTCTCTACCCATATAGGCTTAGTCTTTCCCAAAATAAGATCAGCTAGTGATGCCACCAGTTGTAGAGTCAAGCTTAGAAGGAAGGAGGGAGGGAGGGAGGGAGGGAGGGAGGGAAGGAGGGAGGAAAGAGAAAGAGGAAGAAAAGAAAGGAGAAAAAGAGAAAAAAGAAAGAAGGAAAGAGGGAGGAAGGGAGTGAAGAAGGAAGGAAAGAAGGAAGGGAGGAAGGGAGGAGGGAAGGAAGGAAGAAAAGCCTTTCCTTAAAGTAAGACATGTGATAAAGAAACTCTGTTCTATCTAGCCATGCAGGATTGTTGGTTTGTTCACACTCTGTAAGGACCATGTCACTATTAGGCATATACTATGTTTCCTTTCTTTTATTGGCTATTTTATTTACATTTCACATGTTATCCTCTTCCCCAGTTTCCCCTCCGGAAACCACCCATCCCATCCCCACCTCCCTCTGTTTCTATGAGGGTGCTCACTCATGCAACCTCTCTCTCCTGTCTCTCTGCCCCGCCATTCTCTTACACTAGGGTATCGAACCTTCACAGGACCAAGAGCCTCTCCTCCCTTTGATGTCTGACAGACCCACCCTCTGCTACATATGTGGCTGGAGCCCTGGGTCTCTCCACGTGTACTCTTTGGTTGTTTCCCCCTGGGAATTCTGGGGGGTCTGGTTGGTTGCCCTTCTTAGACTGTCACACTTGGCCATCACTGAACATTGGATTTTAGAAATGTAAGTTACTCTTACTTGCCTCCCTGTTCCTACCTAATCTCGATTATTAATACCCCTATTAGTAATTTTCAATAAGCCTTGAGTTTTATGTGCCGTCTCCCACGATTACCATGATTATTTAAATCTCCTGCTAAAAATACCTTAGTGTCTTACTGCAGCTTGGCTGTGGTTGGCACAGGAGGGAATAATGCAGAAACATGTTTTCAACTGTCTTTAGTGATTGTATTGTACCAAAAATTATTGTATTTTTTAGGTAGCATTTTCTTTCTTTCTTTCTTCCTCCCTTCCTTCCTTCCTTTCTTTCTTTCCCTCTTCTTTTCTTCCTTCTTTTCTTTCTTTCTCTTTCTCTTTTCTTTTAAATTTAAACATAGATTTTTTTCTCTTACAATGTAATTTAATCTGATCTTCACTTTCTCCCTCATCCTGATCTACTCCCTATCTGCCTCTCATTAGACAAAACAAGACAAACAAAAAAGCTTCTAAGAGATGACAACAAATAAAAAACAAAACAAAAAAAAATAAAATGCATCATATCCATGTTGGAATCAATTAAAATTGTATAAGTTGGAAAAGGCACAAAAATCAGATGAGAGATCCGTATATTTACAAATACAGGAGCTCCATGAAAGTACTAAATAGACAGCTATAATACATATCTGCAGAGGACCTGCTACAGACTGATGTCTGTCCTGTGCATCTGCTTCAGTCTCTGTGCATTCAGATGAGCGTCACTTGGTTGACTTAGGGAGCCTTGTTCTCCTGGTGTTGTCTATCCTCTTTTCTCACCCACTAAGTACGCCTCTACTTCTACAGGTTTCCTGACCACTAAAGGGAGGGATTTGATTGAAACATTTAAAACTCTGTGTCCCAAAATCTGTTCCTGTACAGTGCCCAGCAGTGGATGTCTATGTCTGTTTCTATCTACTGCAAAGGAAGCCTCTCTGACAGTGAATGAAAATGGTACTGAACAATGAGTATAGCAAAAAATCTTTAGGAATCATTTTACTGATTTTTTTCCCTTCTCTTTTCTTTATTTCTGTGTTCTTTCTTCTCTTCCCTTTCCTATCCTTCCCTCTCTTTCCCTTTCATTTCTGTTTTTAAAACCCATAGCGTTTGGCCTTACTATAGGTATCTAGCTTCCGGTTCTTGGTCATCCAAACAGTGACAGGCATGGGTTCCACTTCATGGAATAGATCCAAAGTAAACTCAGATATCAATTAGTTACTCCTGCAAGCTTTGTAACACCATTGTTCTAGAGTAGTTGGTAGAGAGGCAAATTGTATGTCAAAAGTTTTTTGGTTGAGTTGATGTTTATATATCTTTTGTTAACTGGAACAAAAGATTCCCATGTTATAAACATTAGGACATGTGGTGAGGGTTCCAGGTACGTTGAGCACCTTGACTTCTCCATGTTTGGTGAGGTGTGTACGTATTGTGTCTTTAGCAATGGGCCTTTCTGTCAGTTTGTGGAGAGGAACCTATCCCGTGGGTTGTTTGGAGATATCCATGGCACCATTTTTGGCAAAAACCTCAATTGGATGAAACCTAGTCCTAACATTGGAAGCTTTGATGAGAAGAGAAAGCCAGTACGAGGTTCTGTATTGGACAACTTCATTAGGATCACTTACATAGGAAATTTCTATTGAACCAGGTTGCCTTGCTCAAATGCTCTTCAGTTCTGTTTCTCCCCTCATTCCTTCTCAAAATACAAATTTCCCTCCCCTTCCCTACCTGATCCTCCCACTCTCCCACCCCTATGCCAGCCTTTCTTTATATTAGAGTATCACACATGGCTCTTCCTACATTTATTCACAATTAACTTTTTTAATATATAATATACTGGAGCTTTTGTAGGAAGTGTGTGATTTTTATATTTTTCTTCTTTAATGACCCTTGTCAATATCTGTTCTATTATTTGAATATTTTGAACATATTCACTAATTGTTAGTATGGTCATTTTAGTATCTTTATCTGCAGCTCTTATCTTCCCATTCATTAAATGTTATTTCTTCAGATATTTTCTTTTAGTTTTAACTAGTGTGAATTGAACTATAATTCCATCTTTCAATGTTCTCTTTCTGTTTAACTTATGCTTTCTTAAGGTACACACAGTCTTGGAAGATATATATATATATATATATATATATATATATGATCTTTGAACTAATTTATTTTAAAAGTAAGAAAAATATTATTAAAATATTTTTACTTTAACTTTTAACTTCATAAAATTTATTCTTAGACTACAACAGCATATAATAAGCTATAGACGACATATTTATTTCAAAGTATTTAGTATAAAGGAAATTAAGCTTTGTATTATATTTTTGAATTAAGATTGTCCCTTTTAAGGGAAGCAAAATAAGTTATACCTTAGCATTTCAAATTTACTTAAATTGTGGAGAGATCAACTTTACAAATTAATCTTTGATGTACTTCTTCTTTTCATTTTTTAATTCGATTAAGCATTTGGAGTCATTTGGAACTAATTTAAGTCCAGAGACAGTAAATTTATGCATTTACTTAAAGATAGACCCATAGTTAGCACAAACAAGGTCAGAAGCTCAACAAGCTTTGAGACAAATGTTAATTTCAAATGTGTAACCTAAACTTTATTGGTGCTTTTAAGCCAACTAGCACATTAATTTCTATTCAAAGGCTTTAATTTAATCATCAGAGACTGTAAGACACATTTCAGATCTGTTTCTCATATGGGTCAGTAGCATTTATTGCCACAAAGCTTGTTAAAAATTTCATAGACAAACCTAAAATAGAAACCTGAAGGTATTAAGGAGTTTTGAAGCAAAACTTACTTTAAAATAAATAGCTAATAGTTGAGAATAATATTAGCATAAAAATTAGAACCTAGGCTTTTTGTACCATGACAGGAAGAAGTTTTATAGTGTTGATATTCTCTCTGCTGGTGGAAAGTAGTGTGAGTATGAACATTTAAATTGAACAGTGCCTTCCACAGCTTCCTGTCAGAATATTCCAAACAAGACCCTGTTCCTCAGGAGGGTTCCTGGCAGTCACTTTTCATCCAAAATGTCACAAGCTATTGTTGCCTATGGAGTAGAAAAAAATGATATTGTCACTTCCAGCCAATTTACATTGTTTCATTTCTGATGGAATCACTATATATTTTATGTGCACAATTGTCATATGTTTAGTTAAATTTCCAGTTGTAAACTCTGGAAACAAGTTTCTCCTAACCATTTCTTAAGCTGACTTGGACTTTTACTTTGCCGTCTTTTTCTTCTGTTTGTTTTGTCCTTATTACAGATGGAAAGTAAAGTACTGCTCAAATATTGTCTGGCTTTCAGTATCCAATAAAATATCAAGTAATCAATATGAAGTACTTACTATAAAGTCTACAAAAGGAAATACTGTTGAAGAATAGGGCCTCTTCTCACAGAGAGTAATTGATGTTCTTGAGTTTCAGGCTACTTTTCTGCAAATGTAACTGCTGTGGTTTTGTGCATTCTTGTGAGTGTCATTCTTTTCTGGATTCACTGACATCTCACTTGTTTCCCACCAAGTTTCAGAATTAACAATATGCTCAGTAACACGTTGGATCATGAAGTATCATCAAGTGGGCCATGCTTTTAATATACGAATTCCTTTTTAGAGTTATTCTTAAAGAATAAAGATTATCAGCAGTGCAAAAATACGTGTTTCATGAAGTGTAATGTGCAATGGTTTTCAGCAGGACCGCTACCTAGATCTGTACCGGGTGCTTCATAATACAACTCACACCTCCATAAGCATCCCCACTCAGCACCCACTGCTTCAGCTTTCTTTACAAGAATTCGTATTTAATAATCCTGCAGAAAGCAATGTCTCTTGTCACGTTTGGAATGACCTCTTTTATTCATAATGATATTTTTTGAAAAAAAAATTTTTTTTTATTTTTTTCTTTTTTGGAGCTGGGGACCGAACCCAGGGCCTTGCGCTCGCTAGGCAAGCGCTCCACCGCTGAGCTAAATCCCCAACCCCAGAAAAATTTTTTTAATAGTTTCATCAGACACTTCCAATTTCTAAATAAATGACTACCAAAGCAAATGAGCAAACAGAATCAGAGAATGCAAATATCACCCAGGAAAGCCATACATTAAAAAATAATCATGAATAAATAAAATGAGAAATGCTCAACTCTTCACAGTATGTCTAGTTGACTATTATGGCAAATAGTTAACTCACAAGCACTGATCCATTGATGATCTCCACTTCTGTAGGTTACCTGGGTGGAGATTTCTGTGTGTACCAACATGTGAGTCTCTGAAGCAGTAAGTGTATTCTTGTGCATTTTCTTTGGCTCCTTTTCTTTTTTTTTTTTTCTTTTGTCTTTTTTTTTTTTTTTTTTTGGAGCTGGGGACCGAGCCCAGGGCCTTGTGCTTGCTAGGCAAGCGCTCTACCCCTGAGCTAAATCCCCAACCCCTTCTTCTGTTTCTTTCTATGTTTCGCTATATTCTGGATTATTTGTGAATTGGGAATATAAGGAAGACCTTAGATGTCTTGGGAGAAGAAAACTATAATTGGGATATATTATATGCAAAAATTATATTTTCAATATAAAAAAGCATATACTCATTTTGATGTTTTTGATAAAGCATACATGTTAAGAAAACATACCTGAAATGAACATAACTTTTAAGTAAAGTATAATTATAGCTTACTTTTTGTAAAAGTTAAATTTTATGGTTTAGAAACCTATTTTGTGTCCTTGTTTAAAATCCTAATGTTTACTTTAGAATGTTATTTACTGGTTAATCATGTAAAATATTCTCTCCATTAAAAATTTCTGTTACAAAGATTAATATTTTCTCTTCCTCAGTCATGATTATTTCTGAGAAATATTCAATTCACAGATTATTTACAATAGAAATTGTTAATATTTTTCAAAATTTTCAGAAGTACATAAAAAATAATACATGTATACCAATAGAAAGATATTTCTTAGAAAAGTAATAAGCTTTGGAATAGAATGTTAAAAGCTGAATGCAAGACTTAAATGTTGTCTCTGAAGTCAGCTATAAGTAAGGCTTCCTGCAAACTGAACAAGCATAAACACGCAGCAGAGTGGGAGTTAATGGTATAAATTACCCTGCCCCATATTATGTTATCTGATAAATAGATTTTTCATATGCATGAATAAATATTTTATGTAATATTTCTTGGCTAAGACTTTGTGTTAAAATCCAAACATTATTTTTTATTCTGGGCTCTGTGTAAGGAATTCAGGGATACTGTAACATGAAGAGAAATAATAATCCAGGAACATGGCTTCTTAGACAAAAGATCACATTCCAAAATATGATACAACTTGAATGCAGATGAGCTACATATTTTTAATCCCTCTGTCTTGAATACAGACATGCCCTTAGTATATACATTTGATCTAAAAAGAATGACATCAAATTGAAGGGCAGATAAAGTGACTAATCAAAGAACAAGTTGTGTCAGAGATAAGCCCAAATCTCATGAGAACATACTGAAAAGAGAAACTACTTAAATAACAGTGTGAGAGAGAGAGAGAGAGAGAGAGAGAGAGAGAGAGAGAGAGAGAGAGAGAGAGAGAGAGAGAGCTGAGTACAGGTTATTACAATGGAGTTCAGTCAGTACAGTATGGTACACTTCTGCTGAGTGAAGTTGAACACAGTTCAGAGCAGAGCATTTGCGATTGGAGCAATTCAGTTTGTGGAGTTCAAAGACTGGCTTTCAAAGCAGAGCATTCAGTCAGAAGGCAAGACCAGCCAATTTTAACCAGTAAGTTTGGAGAGGAGTTTGGGCCAGAGTAGCTGACTTGAACCAACAAGCCAGAGTTCAGAAAGAGCTAAAAAGAACGAGTCCATTCAGCAGTAAGTCTCAGAGGCAGAAACATTCTAGGCCTAGGTTAGCAGATAGCTGCTGGCAGATGAACCCTTTAAAGTCCATGCTGGTAAAAGATTTGATTGTATGGAAGTTAGAACCTTTCAGGCCTAGACCTAGAAATAGATAAAAATGCTTTGGCCAAGGCATGTATTCAAAAAACTGTCACGTCATTACTTCATCTGAGGAAATAAAAGCAACATTTACATTTACAATAACAAGTTGAGTCCATATACACAGAGTAGGCGTCACAGAGATAGGGATTTGGGAAAGAACTTATCTAGAATATTGAGGCTTCAAGTTGTACTCTTTTAAGACAGTTTTAAACAATTGGGATATTGTTGAATGGATACAGAAAATGTGGTTCATTTACACAATGAGGTACTATTCAGCTATTAAAAACCAGGGCATTCTGAATTTTTCAGGCAAATGGATGGAAATAGAAATATCATCCTGAGTGAGGTAACCCAGACCCAGAAGGACCTGCATGATATGTTCTCACCAATAAGTGGATGTTAGCCAAAAAGTGCAGAATACCTACTATACAATTCACAGAACTTACGGAATTTAACAAGAAGGAAGGCCCAAGTGAGGATGCTTCAATCCCACTTAGAAGGTAGAAGAAAACAATTACAAGATGAAGAGAAAAGGAGGGACCTGGGTGGGAGAGGGAAGAGGCAGAAAGAAGGGAGTCAGGATCAGGTATGGGACAGGGAACAGGAGATACATCCAGAGGGCCAGAAGAATGAATGGAAATATGCAGCCTCTTGGAGTGAGTGGTGGAGGAATGTAATGGCATAATTTAAAAAAAGGGGGTTTCTTTTATCCTGCACTAGTGCTGGCACCATAGGGCCACATGGCATCCGGAGGTATTTTCATCTCAGTCAACAAAGCGTCTTACCTGTTAAGCTCCATCTCATCTCACACTGCCAATGGCTACTCTCTGAGCCCAGCAGCAATCTCCCTACCCATCTAGTTAACAAGGTAGGTTGCCACCATGCCAGGCACACACATCCCAATTCCGTGGCTGGCCCAGTGTGTTCTGCCACCACATACTCTCTTGAACTCAATTAAGTGCCCACATGGAAGAACACATCACACAGTAACCTCTCATCTAACTGATAAGATGTAATTGTACATCTAAACAGCACAAAATCCGGGACACATCCGTCCCTTAAGAATAGTCATAACAACCTGTACATGTGCTGAGAGAAATCTTAACATCCACCTCCATGTTCTCTTTGCTGCTCTCCTCCTCTCTCCCTGGTCTCCTTCTTTCTAAGGCATTCTCCTACCCATCCTTTCTTCTCATCCAATGACAGGCCTCATTCTATCCTCTACCTGCCTTCACCTGCTTAATGACATTAACCTACAGCGGGACTCTTTAGAAAGTACCAGAGACATGGGAGATGAGAGACTCTCAGGACTCTGGAAGTGACCTTAGCAAAAATACTCAACAGTATGGAGCGGGAACTCAAAGAGTCAACCTCCAGTAGGTAGATAGGACCTCAAGTGGAGAGAGGAGGTTAACAACCACACAGTCAAAATTCCTGAACCAGAATTGTTCCTGTCTACCTTGGAATGCATCTCATGGAGGTGGGGTGCTGACACTATGACTGATGCTATGATGTGCTTACAGGGAAAGGACTGAAGAATCTGAAAAGGAGACAACTCCATAGGAAGACCAGAAGTCTCAACTAACCGGGACTCCTGGGAGCTCCTCAACTCTCTCAAAGTTTGGCACATCTTGTCCCAACGCGACCTCTGCTATATTTGTGCCAGAGGCTTCAGACAGTCCTGTGCATGTTCCTGGTTGGTGGCTCAGTCTCTGGGAGCTCCCTGTGGTCTGACTAAGTTGAGACTGCTGGTCATGCCATAGGGTCACTCTACCCTTCAGCTTCTTCAATCTTTCCCCTAATTCAACCATAGGAGTCTCCTTCTATAGTTCAATGGTTCAGTGTAAGTATCTGATTCTGTCTTAGTCAGTTGTGCTATGGTCTCTTAGAGGAGAGCCATGCCAGACTCCTGTCTGTAAGCACGCCATAGCTTCAGTAATACTGTCAGGCCTTGTTGAACCCCCTTGAGATGGATCTTAAGTAGGGCTTGTCATTGGACTATCTTTCCTTCAGTCTCTACTCCATTTTTGTTCCTGTAGTTCTTTTAGACAGAAACAGTTCTGGGTCAGAAATTCTGACAGTGGGTTAGTAACCCTTTTTTTTTCACTTGAGGCCCTATCTGTCTACTGTAGGTAGACTCTTCCTGTTCCCTCTCTTCAATGTTTTGCAATTTATAAGGTCAACCCCCTTGAGTCTTTAGAGTCTCTTACCTCCCAGGTTTCTGTTACAGGGTCCTCAACCAAGGATGCTTATCTCCATTCATCCCTTTGGCCCTCGGGGCTTCTCACCTGCATTACCTCCCATATCTGATCCTGTTCCCCTTTTCTCCTCCACCTCCCCTCTTTTATGTAGGTCCTTCCCTCCCTATGTGTCCCATGATTATTTTGTTCCACCTTCTATGTGGAATTGAAGCATCCTCACTTGGGTCTTTTTCCTTGTTGCACTTTTGGGTATATTCCCAAGAGTGGTATTTCTGGGTATTCAGGTTGATTTATTTAAATTTTCTGAGGAATCTCCAAATTGATTTCCAGAGTGATTGTATCAATTTGTAATCCCACTAGCAATTGAGGAGTATTTCTCTTTCTCCACATCCTCACCAGCATCTGCTGTCACCTGAGTATTTGATCTTAGTCATTCTGATTAGTGTGAGGGAGAATCTCAGGTTCCCTTCTTTTATTTGTATTTCTTGATGACTAAGGACTTTGAATATTTCTTTAAGTGCTTCTAGGCCCTTCAAGATTCTTCTGTAATTAATTCTCTGTTTTGTTCTTAACCCGTTTTTAAATTGGGTTATTTGGGTTTTGGGAGGTTATTTCTTGCAGTTGTTTATATTTTTTGGATATTAGCCCTCTGTCAAATGTAGGGTTAGTGAAGAATTTTTTTCCCAATCTGTAAGTTGCTGATGGGTCATACTGACAGTGTCTTTTTCTATACAGAAGCCATTCAGTTTCATGAGGTCCCATTTATCAACTGTTGACCTTAGAGACTAAGCTATGAGTTCAAGGCAATGTCCCAAGTTCTCTTCTATTAGATTCAGCATATTTTTGTTTTTTGTGGAGGTCTTGATCTACTTGTACTTGAGCTTTGTTCAGGGTGATAAATATGAATCTATTTTCATTCTGCTACATACAGATTTCCAGTTATACCAGCACCATTTATTGAAGATGTATTCTTTTTTTTTCCACTGTATATTTTTAGTTTCTTGGTCAAAGGTCATGTGTCTATTCATGTGTGGGTTTACCTCTGGGTCTTTTGTTCTATTCCATTAATTAGATTATCAGTTCTGTATCAACACCATGAGTTTTGTTTTTTTGTTTGTTTGGTTTTTTTTTTGTTGTTTTTTTTTGTTTTTTTTTTTTTTTTTTTTTTTTCTTTTTCCTTTCTTTACAGCCTGAGGTCAGGAATGGTGGTTCCCATTGGAGTTCTTTTTTTGTTGAGAAGTGTTTTGTCTATCCTAGGTATTTTTGGTTTTCCATATGAAGTTGAGAATTACTTCTATGTCAGTGAAGAATTGTGTTGGAATTTTGATGGGGATTTCATTGAACCTATATATTGCTTTGGTAAGGTGGCTATTTTTAGTATGTTAATCCTACCAATCCATTGAGCATGGGGCATCTTTCCCTTTTCTGAGGTCTTCTTTGATTTCATTTTACAAAAATTTGAAGTTTTTCTTGTACAGTACTTCCATTTGCTTGGTAAGAGTTAGTGGGATTATTTCATGTTTCTCTCTATTTAATTTGATGTTGGCTGTTGGTTTTCTATAAACTGGTTTTGTTATGTTTAGGTATGTGGCATGAATTCCTGATCTCTGTAAGACTTTTAACATGGAGGGGTGTTATATTTGTCAAAGGTTCAGTATCTAATGAGATCTAATGAGATGATCTGAAGTTTTTTTTTCTTGTGTTGATTCATATAGTGTATTGCATTGACAAATTTTTCATATATTGAACCATCCCTGTATCCCTGGAATGAAACCTACTTGATCATGGAAAATGATGGTTGCGATATTTTTTTTTTACTTGGTTTCCAAAGATTTTATTATTTTTGCATTGATATTCATAAGCAAGATTTGTTCGAATTTCTCTTTCTTTGTCGGGTCTTTATGAGGTTTTAGTATCATAGTTTGTCCTGTTCTATTCTAGAGCTTTCCCTTGTGCTGTTAGGGTGCTTGTATGGGGATCTCTCCAAGTTCCTTATGAAGTCATTTATAATTTTCCTCTTAACACTGCTTTCATTATGTCTCATAAGTTTAAGTATGATGTGTCTAGGCCAGCCCTTTGATTCTTAGAAGACAGCAATCACTTATTTCCTTTTAACATTTCAAAAGAATTCAGAGATCTGTCTGCCTCTGTTAAGCACAAAGGATAAACTATCTTTTCCTGCAATTATCATTTGTACCACACCTGGGCCTGATCTCATTCTGTCCCAGGCTGACCTTGAGCTCAGGAATCTGCCTACATTTGTAATTTGCCTGTCTTTGTATCTTTCTGACAAATTAGCTCATAGTATAGCTACCTCTGTCCTTTTAGATTCAGGAAGCCCCTGATAATTCATATTGCATCCTTATATTTGCATAGTTGAGAAATTATATATGTTTGAACTCATGTTTTCAGAGTTCTTTTTCATAACCTTAAGGGCTCTTCTGAAGGTCCCAACATTTACCTCCCTCTTAGACTTAGGTGTTTCTGATTATCACTGAGAAATTAGCATTAACAGGGAGGACATTCCTTAAAGGACAAATGTATAATATGTACATTCTTATATTAACAATTTCTTTCCCATGGCAGCTATACACACTCATGTAGGCTCACATTTTGTCCCCACCAAGGCCACACTGGGCTCAGCAGGAAATAATTTTACACCACAAAAATCAAAAGTGAGTGGCCAATCAGTGATGAGTCCAGCTTGAGACCCATGCAATGAGATGTAGCCCACCCTTGACACTGCTATTGATAGTCTGCTTTACTTGTAGAAATATACCAAACTCATTAACAGAGAGGATTCACCCAGCAACTGATGGAAGCAAAGGAAGAGACCCAGAGTTAAACATTAGGTAGCTTAGGGAATCCTACAGAAGATGAGGAAAAAGATTATAGCTTCGAGATAGTCAAGGACACCACAAGAAAACCCAAAGCATGAACTAACCTGGGTACATAGGGTACATCTACACAATGGAATTATATTTAGGTATTAAAAACAAAGACATCAAAAATTTTGCGGGCAAATGGATGGAATTTGAGAATATTATCCTGAATGAGGTAACACATAGCCAGAAAGACAGTGATCATTAGCCATAGAGTGAAGAGCAACCCTGCTACCCAAAGAAACTAGGTAATGAGACGATCCCAAGGGAGCATGCAAAAATCTCACTCAGTAGGTCAAACTAAATAGTCATTGGAGGTGACTGAAGAGAGGAAACTTGTAAGAAGAAGAAATGTGGAGGGCATCAGAGATTGCCATGTGTGGGTAGAAGGTGTGGTGATAAAGGACTGGGAATAAGAATGAAAATAAGAGAGGTAGGGTGTGGGAACAGGATCAAGGATGCAGGCTGCAAAGCTACAGTGTCACATGACTGAAGATTCCTGGGAATCAGACCCAGAAAACCAGTATCAAGATGCAGATTTGAGTTTATTTTATGTTATGTAGTCTTATATACATTGTGTGAGACAGTACCAAGACCCTAAATCCAAGCCAAATCATCTCTTGCTGCATTGTCACTGTATTCCAATGAAAGTTCTACCTGATGAGGAGGGAGGAGAAAGCATAGTCAAGTGTTAGGACTGGAGAAGCAGCTGCTGCTCTGGCCTCTATTCCTTTTTTATTAGATCTAATGCTGAGGATGGCAGATCAGGACTCTTTAAGGAGTTACAGGTGCCTGTAGTACCTCCTTCTCTATTCCACTTTTTCTTCACGTGGTTGGCCTCTACATCCCTCACTGGGAGTGTGGGGAATCTCTGGTGACTACCTGGAAGCCTGGAAAAGACAGGATACAGAAAGGGTGTGAGGGTGACCCTAGCTGAGATTCCTACAAAGCAGATATATAAAGACTAAAATGGCTACTTCTTATAGCTAGGCAGGACTTCTAGAGGAAGGAAGGGGACATCAATTTGCCCACAAAAGCTTCAATCCAAAATTTGTATCACCTATCAGATGAGAAGGTATAATAATGGATCAGTGACTGGAAGAACAGCCAAACAATGACTGCCCCAACTTGAGACCCATCCCATTTGATATAGTCAATCCCTAGCACTATTAAAGAGACTCTGCTATGCTTGTAGACAGAAACTTAGTTTACTGTCCCTTGAGGTGCTTCATCCAGCAGCAGGTGAAAGCAGATACAGAAACTCACACCCAAAATCATGGGGAGACTTGTGGAAGAGATGGGGATAGGTGTGAGGAAGTCAAAGTTGTCAAGGACACAATATGAAGACTCACAGAGTCAACTAACCTGGGACCACGAGTGCACAGATCCTGAACCACCAACCAGGAAGCATACAGGGGCTGGACCTAGATGCCTTACAAGTTATAGCAAATGTACATCTTGGTCTTCATGTGCGTCCCCTAACATGTAGAGCAGGGGCTAGCTTTGTCTCTATTCCTGGACATCTCATTTCACCTACTTGAACTGCCTTGTTGGGACTCAGTGGGAGAGGATCTGCCTACTCCTGCTGGGACTAAGTGTCCCAGGGTAGGGTGGTGGGCAAGGGGTCTCCCCTTCTTTGAGGAGAAAGGGAAGAGACAGTAAGGAGGAGGTACTTGTAAGGGTGGGACTGGGAAAAGAAGAAGGTGTGGGGCTGTGATCAGAATGCAAAGTGAATTAAAAAAACAAAACAAAAAACAAGAAACAAAAACAAACAAAATAACCCCATCCATCCACTGCAAGATTTTGGTAGTAGCTATTTCGCCATTTCTGTTTTCAAATAATAGTATTAATAACTAAAGAATAATACAAGACATAATAAGAACTCTACATCTTTGATTTTTGCATCAGATTGACTTATTCATATTTTTGCAATGTTTAAGTGATTAAATATCTTGCAGAGTAGCAAAATATGGTACCTAATGGTGACTTAGGAAATGTGTGTGTGTATATATATGTGTATATATGCAATAAATGTATATGTACATCTTCATGTAATAATGTAATAAAATGAGAAAGGGGATCACAGATTCTGAAAGAAAACAAGGACGGGTATATGGGAGGCATTAATGTTTGAAAATGGAAAACATTATTAATTTCATTATCAAAAAATGTTTTAAAAAATTTATAAAATGTTATCATGTTAAAATGTATGTGTGTAATATGTGTGTGCACACATATGTGGGCACACACAAGGGACTACATACATGCACATATTTTTATTATAAGACTATTTTGGAAATTGAACAGTAGTTGAATATTATTTACTTTCCCTAGGGATACTATTTCAGAATAGAGATTTTATTGTAAGATTTAAAGCACACATAGATAAAGTCTTTAATTGAAAAAAAATCACTCATTGAGCTGTAGGAGTTGCAGAACTAGAGTGAGGAGAGAGCAGGGGAAGTCTATCTAACGAGTCAGCAGAAGACACGAGGCATACAATGCTATTTGCTCCTTTATTCACTGACCAAAACCAAAATGCTGTTGCACGTATCTCTCTTTAGTTTCATCCCTGACTCTGCGGCTGAGACCTAGTGTTCTCAATAATTATCATCTGACATCCTTCTTTAGGAACCCTATAACACTGTCTTTCTAACTAAAATCACCATGATACACTTCCAAAAGCCTGCTCTTGTAATAGAGATCTTATTTTCTAGTTCTCACAAACCCTAGAAACTTGGAAAAGTTTGGATTTCTCATTGTGAGGATGGAACAGATGCTAGTCTCTCTATTGTCTATGTTTCTGGCATTGTCTCTTCCATGCCCATTACCAAATGTTCTGACCATTCCTTCTGGAAAATGACACATAGAAATACACACATGCATGCACGCACGCACACAAATTAAAAAATTATTATATATTGGGTTAAAAATGTCCTTATTGTTTTCAAAAACAGGTGCTAAATGTCAGCGTTTTATTTCTAGCTCACTGTATTAGTTCCGTTTTGCTCTGTGTCAGGATGTCTATCAGCAGGCTTCTTATATTCACCGCATGACTAACTTGTCTTATCTAATACAAGGTCTGCATATGGTGATGATATTTGTGGGAAATGCGATGAAAGAATTTCTGCCTCGCCCTCCCACCCTTATGGTGAAAGCTCCTCAAATAACAGGATAGCCAGAGAGAAGAAACAATGTAACAGATGCTCCCCCTCCAAATCAAGCAATAGAAAAGATTCAGAAAACACCCTCAGCTTTGTAATCTCAAAAGAGGCTCAATGGGTTAGCAAGGTAGCTTAACTGTTTAAGGGCTTACTTTTCACAAGAGAAGACTTGAGTTCACGTCCCCAGCACCCATGTAAATGTCAGATACTGCAAAAATTGTTTGTATTTCTATGGGTGGGGTGGTAGCAATCTGTTTCAAAAGAAAAGGAAAGGGATAAGACAAGGAACTGGAGAGATAGGTCAGTGGTTAAGAACACTGACTGCTGTTACAGCAAACTCAGGCTCTACTACCAGCATCTACATGGAGGCTCATGACTTTCTGAAACAAGAAAGTCATATACAAGAATCAGGTTTTCTCACCTGGCCTCTGTGTGTAAGAGGCACACATGTGGTGCATAAACATTCATGTATGCCAAAAAATTCTTATGCATAAAATCAATAAATCATTAAGCATCATGAGAAGAAAGGTTTAAAAATGCAAGATACAGTTTGGGCTGGAGATCATTATTTTTGACCTTAGTCTTCTACAGACACATAAGCATCCATTGCTATTTGGATTTCTACAAATGTAAACACACACACATGCAAAACTGTTAAAAATTAATCCGGACAAAAATAAATCCACTATATGATAATAGTACAAATAGAAAATCAGTAGCCATGTTTTATATCAGACGATGAGTCACAGATATGTAGTCTGAGGGTGGTGGAATGTGCACTGTAGTGCAAAAGCCATAGGCAGAGAGGACTAACTCGAGGCAACTATAATTCTGACAGAAAAAAGTAGAAATGGAAATACTGTGATTCAAAGCACACAGTTAAGCATAAATATGTAATAGGTTATTAAAAATAAGCAGTAAATGTCCTGGAATATCATTTCAGTCTGTCATCAGTTCATTCACTCAACAAATTTACTGATTATTATATTCTCAGCATCAGACCAGGTGCCAGCACAGTTTATGCAAAAGAGATGTTTCTTTGCCTCTTTGAATCTCACAGATTAATGTAAAATATGTGAAACAGAAACTGAACAAAAAATACAAGGAATCATGGAGCAAAACAGAAATACTGAGCATGATTTCCAAAGATGGGAAAAACAGAACTAAGAAGATGATAATATATGGAATATGATTTTCAAGAATTATTAAATTAACCACTTAAATAAGAACAGGCAGTTTTGTACAAAATATACTTACACCCCCCACCCCCTGAATTTATGACAGACTTCATGGAAGAGAATACAGATTCTTTGTTCCCAGAAACATTTGGTCTTGATCTGCCATGTTATCTCAAACTTAATTTCTAAAGGTTTCAAATCTCTTAAAAAATTCAGAATCTGCTGTCTCTCAGCTTCCTGCCTTTTGTTCTGCTATAATGTTCAACAATGGATGTGACAAAAAGGCTATATACTGCACTTCTAGAGTTTCCACTCTAAATAGATTTTGTCTGAAAGGAATATTTGCATAAACATAAAAAATATTGAAGAAAAACCAAGAAGTGGGCAACCTCAAGGATTTTTCCTAAATGATAGATGGTCCCACTATGTTGACTAGCAGAACATGGATTTCTCAAAGCACTGTTGAAAAGACAAAGGGCAATAGAACTATCCAGTAAGATGTGCTTGCTAGAAGCAGATGACAGTCACAGATGAGCTAAACAGGTGGTACACAGCAGAATTGCATATGTGTTAGTATGAGAGACAATTACAGTTTTTAATTCACCTTAGTTGATCTCAAACTGTTAAATTGATTACTGGTGAAAAATTATACTAGAGTTTTGACCATAGTATTTTTTCTGAAAATTTTTTGTTTAAAGATTTATTTATTTATTTATTTATTTATTTATTTATTTATTTATTCCTACTTCTCTCTCTCTCTCTCTCTCTCTCTCTCTCTCTCTCTCCCTCCCTCCTCCCCTCTCCTCTTTCTCTCTCTCTCTCTCTCTCTCTCTCTCTCTCTCTGTGTGTGTGTGTGTGTGTGTGTGTGTGTGTGCATGAGATTATATATATCACAGGAATACAGGTACCCCAGAAAGCAATCCCTGGGAACTGGAGCTACAGGTGATTGACAACTCACCTAGTATAAATGCCATGATCCTATGTAAGGGAAGTGAACACCCTTAATATTAAGCCATCTCTTCAGTTCCTGAAAAATATTTCAAAAAAATAAAATATCAGGGTATCGTACTTATGATTGCAGCATTAAGCAATTTCTTAATATTTAAGGATATTCATTTAAATATAGAATATGTAAGCAAAAAATGTAAAATATCTGACAGATGATCATCAATACCCTTAAAATTTTAATTGAAACTATCAGTAGATAAAAGTATTTAAGTTCAAAGAATATATAACAAGTAGTAGTTTCTCCTTGTATCAGCTTTCAGTGCTGCTTCTTTTCCATATTAAAAAAAAGTAAATACAATTTTTTGTAGATAGAGGTAAAATGATTATAATATGAATTATATTATGAACATTCCATTCTGCAAATATACTATCAAAATATTAAAAATAGTATTTTTCTAATAAAATTCCTGATATTCTTAGAATCCAAGATATAAATTAAAACAACAGAAAAATATTTATATGATAACTTCCTTTTGGAAAAGAAAGTTGGAATAAAATAAGGAATTAAGGGGACATAAATAAACTAGTTGGGCAGAGTAAACCAATTCATAAAGAGAGGGATTAACACATTGTCAGGAGATAGCTGTCAGCACATCAGGAGAACGTCACACCAAAGGAAAGAGAACATAAAATGTTAAATAAAATTGCAGACTACCAACAGAAAATATGCTGTGTGTGACACATTGACAGTATGCCAAATGAATTAGGGGCTAATCAATCTGGAACCCGAAGCCTGTGGAGGCAGAGGGAAATCAGATAAATGGAGTCTATAAAAGAAGGCAAAGGATCAAACTGTTTTTCGAGGGAATATTATGTTCCTGCCAAATCATTTGATTCAAAAACAGATAGACTGACAGTTTCTTTTAGCATGTGACACTTCGGTCATCTTCTCCATTTTATTCACAGATAAGAATGACACTGTTTCTAAGTCGGCTCATGGAGCATCTAGTCACTATTTAATCCATCCTTTTCTCAGTAAATGATCTCACAAATGCAAAACTCTGAAACATATTTGTATATATTTAAGCATATACATGCATACATACATACGTATGTACATACATACATACATACATACATGCATACTTGTGTTAAATACTTCAATTTGAGAATTTTTAGAAGGAAGTAGAGGCCATGATCCTAAGGTTAAACATAATAATATCTATAAGGATGACCAAGGTAATAAGCCTAAACATAAACACAGCAAACAGTTGTTAGCCTTCATGCTTAAAACAGTAATATCAATTAGATAGATCTCTCTTAACGCCTAGCAGCCCTGAAGAGATGTTTAATTAGCACAATAGCGAAACATTCCTAGTGTTTAGATGACTATTTTGAATTTCATACACATGTGCACACACACAACCCACCTCCCAACACAAGCACATGCACCCAAAATTTTTTCATTCAAGTCAAAATTGCAATTTTTGCAACCATTTAAAATACAGGATCCTCTCAAGCCTCTACCTTGCTTTACATAATCTTTTAATGCTAAATCCAGTTATAATACTCTTTCAAAAACCCTTCTCAAGAAATTGGAGATGATGGAAAGATGAGAGATGATAGGTGGATATAAATAAAATAATAAGTGCTACATTCATAAGAGGGTGTTTGAGATAAATGAAAAGTTATTGTCATATGGCTGGACTATAGATAGACAAATACATAATAGATGATAGAGAGAGAAATGACAGAAATGAAAGATGATGGACAGACAGACAGAAATAGATGACAGATAAATAAAAATAGTTGGATAGATAGATAGATAGATAGACAGATAGATAGATCATAGATACATAGATAGGTGACAGATAATAAATGATAAATAATAGATGTTAGATATGTAAAAATGTGAGCTTTTTTTCCAAGGAAAATTTCACTTGCATGGTTATGTTGGACTAGAAATCCACTCCAAGGCAATCTGCAGTCTGGTGACATTGTGCTCCTGGTCCTGTGGGTCTGGTTTGATTAAAACTGCTCAGAATGAAGGAAGGAAAAAACGTCCAAGGTGAGTGTCAGAAAGTCTATATTGCTGTTGATGAGATTTGAGGAGTGCCAGAGCTGCAGAAATTGTAGTTCAGATAAAAATGGAAAGAGATGGACATCTGACTCTAGAAAACAGTGTGCTTCATAGTTTCCTTTCATGTGTAGAGAGCCCAGCTACTGAGAAATCAAGGGAGGCATACAATAATACCTTCTGTAAATCCTCAGAAAGAACCAGTGTGCTTTCATGTATCATTCTCATGTATATATATAAAAAAATATATTAGTATACTTTAAAATTGAGAGTAACAGAGTTTTAAGATAAATCATATAGATTTACCATTACTAGTCTTCACCAGATTTATATGTTATAAGAAAAACATATTCTCTTTCCTTGAAAAGTAAATTTGTACTACAAAAATTATTTGATACAATTTAAACTGGGAAAGATATCTGTACAGTTCAGTTACTTCCTATTAACCTGAAGACCAGGGTTAATATGCTAGAACCCACATGATGAAATATAAAAACATACTTGCCAAAAACGCTGTCTGACCACTAGATCTGTAAATGGTTTCAATATTATCTGTACACAGATATATACAATAACAACAGTTAAGTAAAAATTGATGTTAATATACTTTGATTTTACATATAACCATTCAAAAATGTGATATTCGAATTTTACAATAATTGCTGGATGTTTGCAAAATGAATATATTCATTTTAATATCAAACAGAATATTTTCCTGATTAAATAATCAAGTGAAACGAATAAAAATTGGATTCTATAGAACAAAAGTTTTCAAAGCAATGAAAAATTTAGCCCATTTAGTATTAAATTCTTGAAAAAGAATTTACTTGGAAATTATAGTCATTGTCTTTGAATTAGATTTCTTTAAATAAATGATAATATAATGCCTAAAACTATATCATTTAAAAGTGTTTAATATAACTGGTAGTTAAATACATTGGAGATATATATATATATATATAATTTTGTATTTAATATTTCATAAATTTCACTAAGGATATTCTTGAGAAAGATAAAAATATGGGAATGTTACATATTTAAATAACATATGTGCCATTCATCAATAATATTAAATATTATTCAATATTTTATGAATTTGCTTATCTCTGTAGGATATGACAAGGTTCAAATAACTAATTTGGTTAAGTGTTCCTGGAAATTCTTTTTCTTTGCCTTTTAAAACTTTGTTTATTCATTTTTAAAAGCGAATATTTTCACTCATACATACCAAATACAATCTGACATAAACACATGCTAAATGATGATAGTCTGGAAAGTATCCTGTGGAATCTGATCATACTTCAGCTCTATCTCAGCTCTATAACAGCAATTTCAGGATGCAGAAAATATTTACCAATTTTATGGTTATTTTATGTATGTAATACACATAATATTGTAGATTGTTCAATTAAAGTATTATAAAAATATGAAGTATCATTAAGGCACAGAAATCTGTTAAATATTGGAATCTCCCTATTCTTATATTTTTGGTTGTGAGCCTAGCCTTTAACAGCTGAGCCATCTCTCCAGCCCCATCTTCCTTT
This sequence comes from Rattus rattus, assembly GCF_011064425.1. Taxonomy (NCBI): domain Eukaryota; kingdom Metazoa; phylum Chordata; class Mammalia; order Rodentia; family Muridae; genus Rattus; species Rattus rattus. The sequence continues at coordinate 107,270,104 of NC_046156.1, forward strand.
CTTTACTGTATAAAATATTGAAATAAATGTACCATTTTACCATGAATAAGAGTATACTAATATAATTGGAATTCAGATAAATGTTGTTTATAGATTTTGCGATGATGAGCAACTGTGAAAGGTAGCAGAGTGTTTATAATTGTCATTTCTTAAAACTGTAGGAGGAAATGTCAGAAATGTGAAGGACCTGAATTAGGCTTATGTCTTTGAAAAACTCATGGTATAATTTCAAAGGCAGAATTCTCCCTAAATAAAAGTTCACTAATCAACAGCGTCATTAGGATTCATTTGAACTTTAGCGGATTGTTGGGCAACAATACAGAACCACAAATTGGTTCTTATGATAGAAAGTCTAGGAAGAGGACAATCTCAGCTTTTGCATAAGAATAAAATACTTCCACCCATCTAAACAAGCACAGAGGTGACTGGTGCATGCAGAATTTGAAACAAGTTCAGAAAAAAAAGGATAGAGGAATCCCAATGGATTGCTGGATAAGCCTTTGAATAAAAAGATTAAGGGTTATCCTTAAGGAAATGGGTTTGTTTTCAATTCACTGACAATATATGTAAAAGACGAGAAACAGACATGCCAGGATCTGGAAAAGTGAGGATGCTACGCTTCTCAGTTCCCTCAATTCACATCACATCTACGTGGAAAGCTCAGTGTGCAGCAGACTCAGAAGTTTTTCAGTGACACAATTCAAAATGAGAGAATCAAGTGATCTGAGCATGAATATTGTAAATGGTTCTAAGAACATAATTATAAATCTAGAATCAAAAAGTTCAGATGTTTGCCAACATTGAAACAGCAACTTTTAATTCTTGCAAATAACATAATTTCAGATGTTGAAATTAGGATACTCTGTGCTTTGCAGAAAAGTAAGGAATAGAATCACAATTGAATCATTCAACAATTATTAAGATTAAACTTGATTTGACATTTTTTTAGAAAATTTTGTGTGTGTGTTTCTGTGTCCATGTGTGTTTCTGTGTTTCTGTGTGTATATTTGTGTGTGTGTGTGGGGGGGGGCTTTGTCCATGCTTCAATATGATTGTTTCAAGATGTCTGGAGAGAGGAACTCCCTTTCACATAAACTTATGTCAGGATAGCTGATTCATGAGCTTATATGGATCCTGTTTCCACTTCATTTCTTGAACTCAGAGCACACAAACACTACCAAGCCTAGTTTGCTTGACATATGTTGTCTAACTTCAACCAATGTACCCTCCATACTGAATCATCATTCCCAAAGTAGGATTTATTGTTTTATTATTTTATTATCTTTAATTTATATTTCAAATGTAAACCCCCATTCCACACTCCTCCCCCTACTTGTATGTAGGTATTCCCACACACATCCACCCACTCCTTCTTGCCTCCATGCCCTGTCATTCCCCTACACTGGGGGATTGAATCTTGGCAGAACCAAGGGATTTTCTTCCCATTGGTTCCAACAAGGCCATCTTCTGCTACATATGTAGGTGGAGCCATGGGTCTCTACATGAGTGCGCTTTGGATGGTTGTTAAGTCCCTGGGAGCTCTAGTTGGTTGGTATTGTTATCCTTATGGGGTTGTCCTTTCTCAAACTCCTCCAATGGGAACCTCATCCTCAGTTCAATGGTTGGCTGCAAGCATCAGCCTCTGTATTTGTCATGCTCTGGCAGAGCATCTCAGAAGACAGCTATGTCAGGCTCCTGTAGGCATGTACTTCTTGGCATCAACAATAGGTTCTGGGTTTGGTGGTTTTATTGGCTGGATCCTCAGGTGGGGCAGTCACTGAATGGCCTTTTCTTCAGGCTATGCTCCAAACTTTGTCTCCATATCTCCTCCTATGAATATTTTTGTTCTCCCCTGTATGAAGGACTGCAGCATCCGCAGTACTTCTTGAGCTTCATGTGGTCTGTGAATTGTATCTTGGGTAATCCGAGCTTTTGGGCTAATATCCACTTATCAGTGAATGCATATCATGTGGGGGTTTTTTGGTTTGTTTGTTTTTGTTTTTTTCTTTTTTTGTGATTGGGTTACCTCATTCAGGATGATATTTTCTAGTTCCATCTATTTGCCTATGAATTTCATGAACTCATTTTTTTATTGTTTTTGTTCCTCTATACAATTCATCTGTCTTTCTAGGTGTCAACACCCTATCACTAGGAGGACCTGAGAGTTGTATTAGGCAAAAAATATTCTAAAACAAAAAATTAATATAGTGTATGTAAAATGATAACCAATTTTCTTATAATTTAAATAAGAATAGAAAGTATATATTCACTCATTATTCATTTATTATTCTACAAGATGGAAATTGAAACATATCTTCACTACCTGATCCATTCAATGGGGAGAACACATCTTGGGCAAGAAGATGGGTTGCCAAATATTCTATGCTTTCATAATGTTTTCCTATTTTTGTTTGTTTTAAGTCTCTAATGTATTGTTTTCTAAAAAGGTTAAGAATGTTTTATTTACTTTTCTGTTTTAGATAAGAGTAAGGAAGAGTTAGGTGTGCACTCATACATAGTCTATCACACCATAGGAATAGCGTTATTATAGAAAAATCTAGTTAATTTAATTTATTTTTAAAAAATCTTTCCATTTTATATGTGTAGGTGTTTTTCTGAATATAAATGTTTGCATGATATGCATGCAATTCCTGCCGGGGTTAGAAGACAGCATCAGCAAATTAGGAATGGAACAGTAGATGGCTATGAGCTACTATGTTGGTGCTGGGAACTGGACCCTGACCCTAGGAAAAAGGAGCAAGTTTTCTTAAACACTGGGCATTCTCTCCAGCCCCAAACTAGTTAAATTTAAAGCTTTGTATCCAATAGACATAAAATGAGTCCTGACTAAAAATAATTATCACAAACAATGGCTAGGAAATGTGTTATATGTGATTAAAACCACTCAGAATAGCAATCATGATATTAAAAGGTCTAAACAATATTTTATAGTCAAAGAACCTCAGGTGATGATAGCACAACATAAACATAGTTAAAGTATAATTCTAAATCCAGTGTAAAAATAAAAGTTTTTAAAAGTGTCAAAATATCTGCCAGATAAAGTTGCAATATTGTCTGACTCATGGTGTCTTTCAGGACCACTATTGCAAATGCCTACACTTAGGCATATTCAATGAGCAAACTAAGGACCCTACTCCATGTCTCATTCTTTTTATAATCTCAAACACAAAGAACTGTTGCCCTGAATCATCTAATGAGCAGAAAAGCAGTAAGAAATTGTCATCTGTTAATGGCTTGATTTTGTGTTTCTCACATCCATTGGTTCATGGAGCGCCAGAAGGCAGTGTGGGAGAACTGGACGCCATGAACACAATTATATATTGTTTTCTGTGGTCTAAGTAACTCTTCTAGATGGTCTTTACCACATTACTCTGTGTGAAAATGTCAAAGTTTAGGTGCTTTCATCCAAAAGAATAATATAATAATATATATATATATATATATATATATATATATATATATTAGAAGTAGACGTTTTCCTGAAGTATTTTCAGGTTTAAGGTTTGATAAAGTTATGAGCCTAAATAAACCAAAATTATGTTAAAAATGTACAATCTTCATAAATAATTTGGCTTGCTGTTGATTGAGAGTTAGCATTTCATGCAGGCTTTTAGAAGTCCTGGGCTAACTTGCAAAATGGCAAATAATGGCACCTCAATCAATTCTCCAGACTATTAATTGTGGAATTCAACAATTTTATCCACAATTTTCTGAATAAATATTATTCGTTGTATTTCCATAAAGCAATAATGAATTTTATCATTTACATTTGGTAGACATTTCAAAATCTATAACATGTTTCATGCAACAAAGTTTAATTTTGAAAAATAATTAATAAATACTTATTTGAGTGGAAGTTATGAAACATATTGGAGATGGACTATACTGCAGGAAGTACATTACTAGCAGGAGACTTTAAGTGTTCTTCATAATCTTCATCGACTTCCATTTCCTCTCTCTGTCTCTCTCTCTGTCTCTCTGTCTCTCTGTCTCTCTGTCTCTCTCTCCCTCTCTCCATATATTATATATATATATATATACACATCAGCCTCCTGTTCCTGCTACTGTGTAACACTGAAGTGATTGCTATCTAGCCTCCTGAAACAATAATGCAAAAGAAAGCTTCCTTAATTTGCTTTTGGTCAAGGTATTATTCACAGAAGTGAGGTTTAAACAATACAGACACATTTGTCATATCAACTCCCAATTGGCTCTGCTTTAGCATTAAGCACTAGCTGTCAAATTTAAATGTACCTATCACTTCCTGTCTAAAAGCATGTTTTTCCAGCTTTCCATGTAGCCACAGTCGGACAAATTATTGATGGCCAAAGTGAACAGTAGTATCGCAAGCACCGTTCAACACATTTGCCCTATTTCTTCCTTCTGCTCTCTTCCTGGCTTCCGGAATCAGGGTAATGGTGAAATTTTCAACCCTATTCCTGAAAGAAACATGGATAGTTTTAGGTCCTTAGTAAGTTGTTAAATATGCATCATAACATTTTATTATGTGGGAAATATTTTCTCATTGAGCAATACATACTTTTTTATTTTCTATTAGATTTATTTATTTAATGTGTGTGTGTGTGTGTGCGCGCGCATGTGTGTGTGTGTGTGTGTGTGTGTGTGTGTGTGTGTTTGCCTGTCAGAGTATATGTGGATCAGATGAGTTGACTTCAGTTACTTATAAAAGGAAAAGACTTCCTCCTTGCTGCAAATCAACATTTCAGTTTGAATCCTACATAATGGAAGAGAATAAAAATGAATTAAAATTGATAAAAGAGAAAGCATAGAGGAATATGGGCATGAGGCATTTTGGAAATGTCTGAGTAGATCTGAATGTACACGCTTGCCTGATTTCTGACCAAAGCATGGGGGTAACTGAATGATAAAGGGTTACTTTTACAATCAATATTTCTGTTACAAGTAAACAGATTTCATGATGTAAACAGAGAGTTAAAGTGCAGGTCTTCACTTTTCATCAAATCTTGAACTCAAAGTAGATCACTGAAAGAAAGGACTGCCCAGGACACACCCAGGCCAAGTAGTCAGCACAGAAGAGATTTATTTACCCCAGAACACAAAGCAAGGAATGAGAGACAAAGACAGAAAGCAGAAGAAAAGGGAAAGTAGAAAAAGGGCAAGGGAGAGGGGAGAAAGGAAATTTGTCCAGAGGGGCAAAGGTCAGGGAATAAAAATCAAAGCCAGAAAATAGAAGATGAGGGGAAAGGGGAAGAAACGAAGTAGAGAGGGAAAGGATATTAGCCCCTGAGGGGAAAAGGTCTGCCTCTGGGAATAGGGAGAGTACAAAAAAAGCCCATAGGCAAATGAAATTTTATAAAAGGAAAGGGGAGAAACATCTCATGTTAGGATGAACTGTTGACTTTTAGCTGGGTATGTTAATTAGGAGAGCCAAAGGGCTCTTTTGATTGCTGGACGTCAAGGCTTTGGTAACCAGATCATGGAAGTCACCTTTGGTAGGAGGAAGTGGCCAAATACAGGAATGTACTTAAGAGGCTAGCTTAGGAGAGTAACCTAAAAGTTTAGCAAGATATAGAGAATTCGGGAGAAGAGCAAAAGGCAAAACCTGTTGGGCCTTATTCACAATGTTCTGGCCTGTATTTCCCATAATTGAACCTGCTTCGGCCCTTCAGTTACTTTCCCAAAAATAAAATGCTATTTTGGGGACATTAGCTGGCTTTTTAAGTACCTAATTACTCTGTAACTACAAAACCGAGATCAGAAACCATGAAGTAAAAAGATAGAAATGAAAACTGGGGGAAATCTGAGAAATTAAACCCGAGTACAAGTTAGAGGCTCTGGAAGGAAACGGCAATCCGAGCAGCAGATGGGGTAGTCTTTTCAGAATTTGAAGATGGCAAGGCTGTAGAATTTAAAATACATCAGAGTGGGGGTGGGAATCTCTTAGATCTAAACAATGCCAGGAAATGCACAATTGAAACTGCGCAAATATTCTGAACAGACACCCTACAAATGACAATGCCCAGATGGTAAATAACCACATGGGTGGGAATAAAAAGAGTACCTTTTGACAATCAGAAAGTACAAACGAAAGTGATTTCCTAAAACCAAGCTTCCTTGGTGGGCTCACAAATTTAAAATGCTGGCATTATCAAACATCTCCGATGATATTAAACAATGAGAACTCGTCTTTGTTGCTAGTAGAAAAGCAAAATACCTTAACAAACAGATTATTAAGCTTTTGCAACATTTATAAAAAAGCTATTTATGCAGTGATTAGAGAACTTAGATATTTTTCAAATGTACTGATATATTTATGTCTCCATAAAAGCCAATACTCAATTCATTAGATTATTTTACTCATTATTTACAAGATTTGGGGAAAAGTTAGGTGTTTTTTTAATAGGAGAATGGAAAACATCACAGTAGTTTTACCAAATCTATTCCTTGGGAAATGAATCACTTATATAAGGAAAATAATTATCAACCCTACACAAAGAGCTACAGGCAACTAAGGAATGCTGAGCATGGGGAAAATAGTCTTTCCCCAGGAAGAGTAGAGCAAGCAGTTATTCAATATCGAATGGTCTGAAAATATACACTCAAGAAACATTATATGACTCAGCAAGCCATATTTAGGAATATATGTTTATATAGTTATTGTCTTAGTTAGAGTTTATATTCCTGTACAAAACATCATGAGTGAGAAGCAAGTTGGGGAGGAGAGAGTTTATTCAGCTTACACTTCCACATTGCTGTTCATCACCAAAGGAAGTCAGGACTGAAACTCACACAGGACAAAAACTTAGAGGCAGGAGCTGATGCAGAGGCCATGGAGGGGTGCTGCTTATTGGATTGCTTCCCATGGCGTGCTCACCTTTCTTTCTTATAGAACCCAGGACTACCAGTCCAGGGATCGCACCACTCACAATGGGATGGGCTCTCCCTCTTTGATCACTAATTGAGAAAATGCCTTACAGCTGAATCTCATGGAGGCATTTCCTTAAGGAAGGATCCTTTCTGTGATAACTCCAAGCTATGTCAAGTTGACACATAAAACCTGCCAGTACACTTATATTGATAATTTTAGAGAGGAGTTATGAGGTTGGTGATAGTGAAATAGCAGAGAACTAGCTCTATATAATTTCTTTATAAGGGTAAAATTGCTTTAAAAATATGTCAATAAAGTATGAGTTGAGTTGTAAAATATAGGATACTCAAAATAATTTCAATTGATTCTTTAATATATTTAATAATTTTCCCTTTTAGTTATACTTCTTAAGTAGCAAAACAGTATTTCCTTTTCAAACTATTGTACGCTTTTGTTGACAATTCTCCTTCACATTTTTATCCCCAATGATTCATCATTCATCTACTTCTTTCCCTCAATTTTAATAAAATAATATACTGACAGAACAAAATTAAGTTTCCTAAAGTTTTTAAAATACGCGGAATTCTTTAATAAGATTACATTACAATTTCTAACTCAAAATAATTACAGGTTAATATCAAGCAAAATATTGAAATAAGATCAAAATGAAAAAGCTAGATGAAATGCCTTGATCTTGATGTAAGAGATTCTGTGGGGCAGAGTATTAAATGAACTTTGAAAAGAACAGTTTTCTAATTTTGACAGCCGTATGAGCTTGTAAGCATTTACTCTCCAGCACCCTTTCTCCCCCACTGGCAGGTCCTCTGTCTCCACAACTGTTCTCAGAAGGTCCCCTTAGGTTGCGCCATATTTAGCTATTCTAGTCTTCCTGCACAGCCCTCAAGTCACACTGCCTTCTGACTTTATTGCTTTCATGCTGAAATATTTTAAGGCCCCTATGTAGGTTAGGGACAGGCAAACGTTCTCCATTACTGTGGACTATCAAATGTTCTCTGCTACAAATGGAATACTTTTCACGAGGATGTGATAGGAAATAGGTCAGTAGAAGAATCTAATAACTAGAGCAGCCCATATGCATACAGGACCTCCCTATGAAATTGAAATAACATTAAAGGTAGGGCAAAGGCCATATTTGTTTGCTTGTTTGTGTATTCAGAGTGCTGCTCAGGAATAGTCATCTCTGAGGACTACTGCTGCTTTCTCTCTCTCTCTCTCTCTCTCTCTCTCTCTCTCTCTCTCTCTCTCTCTCTCTCGTCTCTCCCCCTCTCCTTCCCTCTCTACCTCCCTTCCTCCCTTTCTCTCTCTTTCTTTTTGCTGTTTCATGCTGTATTTTGTTTGTTTCTTTTGACAGGGTCTCATCAAATTGCCAGAATGATCCTTACTCCTTGTGTAGCTCAGGCCATCATAGAACATAATACATAGCCTCAACACATAAGTTGCTTCCCACTCTCAGGATTATAGTAGTAACCCACAATGCCCAGGCTCCTTTTAGACTTGGTTGAAGTGCTATATGTAAGAAACCATGACAGTTTTATCTATTGTACCCACAAACTAGCATCTGGTGTGATTGATGATATAACCCATTTGTGAAAGACTTAACAATATACTTTTAGATTTTCCACTAAGAAATAGTGTTCCTAATAACAATTGAAATGTAAATAAGAAATATACAAATTAATAAAGATGGAGAAAAAAAAGAAAGAAATAGTGTTTCTCTTCAGCCTAAACCCTTATGATTTATGTAAGTTGTAAATACATTCACATTTTGTTGGAAGTTAATCATAATAGAATGTCGATGTTATTAGCAATATGTGAAAATTGTATATTATTTCTTTAATGAGGAAATACCTTTAATATTCAGGATCTTAGCTTCAGTTGGTGAACTGGATGGGTAAGAGGAGCTCATCTACCCCCTCCCCCCTTTTTAAGTAAGAAAGGGTTTATTTGATTTACACTTACAGGTAACAGTCAGTTGCTAAGGGAAGTCAGGGTAGGAACTCAAGAAGTTGCAGAGTCTCAGAGGCAGGAAGCATATCCCAGCTAGCTTTGTTAATCAACCCAGATCCAAATGAGCTAAGGATTTATTGTCCAGAGTGTGGTCATTCTATCTAAATATTAAATCATGACAATTCTTCATAGATAGAAACATTGGCCAAAGTGATGAATGTAATCGTTTTTCCTCTGCGGGGATTATTCTGGATGATGTCAAGTTGACAACAAAAGTAACAAGGACATTACCTAAACACATAAAAGGTGTGACATAAACAGAATGAAGCCTGCCGATCCTTCATGGGATGATAGACCAAGCTTTACATGGGAGATTTACTGTAGTTCCTTAACTTAATTCCTTACCATGCATAAAATAGAGTTGGTTGTGCCTTTGATAATTGGGAACTATAATTAGTACACTGTAATTGTTATCATCAACACTTTTTCTTTTTTATTTTTATATTATCTGTACTTCATTTTTATTGGATATTTTTTATTTACATTTCAAATGTTATTCTTTCCCGGTTTCCCATCCATAAGCCCCCTATCCCATCCCCCTTCCTTTCTTCTATACGGGTGTTCCCCCTCCCCAACCACCTGCCCTGACCACACTCCCCAAACATTCCCCAACACTGAGGGTTCAATCTTGGCAGGACCAAGGGTTATCTACCCTTTTTTCAGAGCACACTCCCCTGAAACTTTCTCTACCAGAAGCTCCCCTGAACATCACTCAGCTTGGTCCATCAGTTCACTGTGTGGGAGGAGCAGCACCATAGTGGGAGCAGCAACAGCAACAACAGCACCAGAGTCAACCAAGGCACTTCCCCTCCCTGTTCCTTTTCCCCTTTGCTCGAACGCTCCCATCTGGCCGAACTAGAGATCTCTGCACATACAGCCTCAGGTATTAAAAACAACACAGAGGACCATTTCCCTGACTCTCTCAATTAGACATCTCTAGTCATGTTATAAAACTGATAGCAGAACATTTGGCTGTTCACTAATTATTCTTTTAATTTTACTTGTTACATAATTAGAAAATTCAGTCAAAGCAGCATGACTTTTATAGATCATTCTCTATCCTGTACAGAACAATCATTCACAACTAATTCCAAGGGTGAGGGTTCTGTTCTATTCTATGAAGTGATGAACTATTGTATAAAATCCCCTTGTGCACATCACTATTGTGCAATCCATATTCCATGTAGATAAGGGTTCGTTCCAGCATGCAAAAGGAAAAATTCTATCATACTGCAAATTTTTATTCTAAGCAGTTTAAACAAAAGGTTTTTTGAATGAACGTTAAATTTACATATAGACTTTATCTAGAAAACCAAATTTACAAGAACTTAGGCTTCTAAACATATATTGGATCTAATAGTAAAATCCTGTCAACTAAGCTGCTTAGTAGGTAGAAGTAGGAATGATTACAAACCTGACGCTTGTCTGTATTACAGCATGGACTGAAGGCATACGTGACAAGACATACCTTGAGACATGCAACACATACTTCTGCACACCCAGATAGGCATCCCAGGATGGAATAAACTACGAATACCACAAATGTCCACGCTGGTGAACTATTGGGTTTTCTGGCATTACTTACAGGAACATAGGTAAGTCGTTACTTACTCAGCAGAAATGACCCAAAGACAACTGCATTACCAAATTCCTCCCAGCATGGGTGACATCTCAAGAAGTTGGGGACCTGGAGCACACTGTTCAGTCTACAGACAGGATGAAATGTTTCTATCTTGGAGGAAACAGCTACATATAAGAGGACCAGTCTAGGCAATGAGATAAGCATGAGTCTCAAGCCACACAATGTAAAAAGTGGGATTGGAATTTAGCTCAGTAACAGAGCATTATGTAGCATAGGCCAGGACCCAGGTTCAATACACTGCAGGAAAGAACAAAACTCTAATAATTTAACCAACATGTCTGCTTTTTCCAAGTTAACATGTACAATTTCTTTTATGGAGGACAGATATCATGCCTGAGAAGAGTGCACATAAAAAGGAGACGTGAAGAATCTGTGAGAGCACAGCCCAGAGCACTGCCCAACTTCAGTCAGAGCAAACAAGATAGAACATAGAATTAGTAATAACTCAGGATTAACCTGCCAGAGGTAAATTCTGTCAATAATGGAAGTTTAGGCAGTAGTGGCCCAGCTACTATGCTTTTTAAGGTACATTAAAACATAAAAGCTGTGCGTAGGTCTTTCATTTTAGAACGCAAGCCATTGGGGCAGGTAGCAAACCACTGGGCCAGAATTTGTGTTTCATTATTACATTTTCTCATGAGGAAAGCAGTGTGGGTGAGATACTATCCTTGTAATAAATGTTCTGTACTCTGAGTACATACCTAAGTTATATCTTGAGGTAGATAATTTTTAGACTATTTGAGGAATTTGCACATGGGTTTTCATAGTGACTGTGTCACTGTGTACTCACACCAGTGACAAATAAATGTTTAACTTTATCCATATCCTCTTGCAAAATTTGTTGTCATCTCTTTTACTAATTTTTGCCATTCTGATTAGGGTAAGAAGAAATTTTAAAGAGGTATTAATTTGCATTTCTCTGATATCTGTTGATGTTGAAGTTTTACTAAGTCAAATTTTATTAATCTTTTGAGAACTCTACTTAGTTCCATCCATCATTTTTAATTGGGTTATTTGTTTCCTTGATGCTGAGTTTCTCTTTAGTTCTTTGTATATCCTTGACACTAAACCTCTATCAGATTTATAATTGCTAAAGCTTTGTTCCCATTCTGTGGTATGCTGCGTTGCTCAAATCACAATAGAGACATTTTTTAGCTTTATTCCTCCTTGGTCTTAATTCCTGTGCAGCTGGATTCCTGCTCGGAAAGACTTCCTGTGTCTGTGATTTCAAGGGAATTTTCTTTCTTCTTTTATCAGACTCAGAATCTGATGGTGAAGTCCTTGACCTACTTGAAGCAATCACCCATTGGTTTTGGATTTTCAGGTAAGTGGAATACAGATTTTCTTTTTTAAATAAACCTTTATGATCCTCTGAATTTCCTCACTATCTATCGCAATTTACTTATTTTAATCCCTAAAATCACTAATTTGAATACTGTATGGGTTTCTTTTGGTTAATTTGGATAAAGGCTTTTTAAAACTTGCTTTTCTAAAAACAAAAACCAAAACAAAAATACAAAAAAACTTATTACTTTAATTATTATCTTTGTATTGTTTGTTTTCTTTCCTTATTGCTTTTTCTCTTTCATTGAATTCAGCCTTGAGTGTATAACTTGCAGTCAATGTGTTTCATGTTTTATATATTTTTCTAGAACTTTCAAGTGAGTCATTAAGTTATTAATATGTGACCTCTTCAATTTTTTGATATAGACTCAATCCTATGAATTTGCATCATAGAGCATACTTTGTTGTGTCAGCTATACCATAGGTTTGACTATGTTGTGGCTTTAAATTATTAAATTATTGAAAATTCAAAATTTCTACATTGTGTAAATGTATTACTCAGCCTTTACTCAACCATTATAAACAATGACTTCAGGAAATTTGCAGGCAAATGGATGGAACTTGAAAATAGCCTGAATGAGGTAACTCAGTCACAAATGAATACCCATGGTATGTACTCACTGATAAGTGGATATTAGGAAAAAAGCTTAGAATACTCATGATACAACTTACACACCATAGAAGCTCAAGAAGAAGGAAGACCAAAGTATAGACACTACAGTCCTACTTAGTAGAGGGAACAAATTAATCATGGGAGGTAGAGAGTGGGAGGCAATTGGGAGGAAGAGAGGAAGCAGAGAGAAAAAGAGAGCAGTAGGATCAGGTGTGAGAGGAGATGTAGAAGAGGTGGGAGAGGGTCAGGAAATTGAATGGAGGTGTGTAGCAGTGGGGGATGGGGAACTGGGGTGGCCAACAGAAAGGTCCCAGACACAAGGAAAGCAAGAGGTTCCCAGGATGTAATGGATATGGCATTAGTTGAAATACCTAAAAAAGGGAAGAGAGAACCTGTAGAGATCATATCCAGGGGTTAGACGTGGACCCCAGTTGAGGGGTTGGGCCACTCACTTATCTCAAAATATTATCCCCAGAATTGCTCCTGTCTAAAGAGACAAAGAATGCAGCAGAGACTGAAGAAAAGGTGATCCAGAGACTGCCCTGACTGGAGTTCCATCCCATATGCAGCCATCAAACCTAGTCACTATTGCTGATGCTAAGAAGTGCTAACTGACAGGAGCCTGATATGGATATTTCCTGAGAGGTTCTGCCAGAGCCTTGAAGATACAGATGAGAATGCTTACAGCTAATCATCAGACTGAGCACAGAGACCCCAATGGAAAAGTTAGGGGAAGGACTGTAGGAGATGAAGGGGTTTGCAAGCCCATAGGAAGAACAATATCAACCAAACAGCCCCCCTGCCAGAGCTTCCAGAGACTAAACCACCAACTCAGTACACATGGAGAAAGCCATGGCTCAAGTTGCACATGTAGCAGAGGAGATAGCCTTGTATGGCATCAATGGGAGGGGAGGCCCTTGGTCCCATGAAGTCTTGTTGCCCCCACATAGAGAAATGCTAGTTGAGGCAGGAGTTAGGGAGAGCATCTTTATAGAAGCAGGGGGAGATGGCAGGGTATGGGTTTCCTAGAGGGGAAAATGAGAAGGGCAATAACATTTGAAATACAAATAAATAAAATAACCAATAAAAATTTTTTAAAAATCAAATTTTCTTTCTTGACACATTTTTATCCCGGTGTTTTTCAGTTTCCATGAGTTTTATATATTCCACAATTTTTACATTTCTTGATACCCAGTTTTAATTCATAGAGAACACATACGATTCAGACCATTATTTCAATTCTATTGCATCTGTTGATAGTTGCTTTGTGTTGGAGTACATGGTCAATTATGGAAAAGATTCGTCAGCTGCTAAGAAGAATGTATATTCTTTTGTGTTTGGGTGAAGTGTTCTGAAAAATGTTAGGCCACTCTGGTTTATGCTGTAATTTAGGTTCATAATTTCTCTGTTTACTTTCTGTATGGATGGCAAATGTATTGATAAGAATGGAGTACTGAAGCACCACTATCATTGTGTGGGGATCAATGTGTGATCTTATCTGTAATAGTGTTTCTTTTATAGACTTGGGTACTCTTGTGTTTGGTTTTTATATGCTTAGAATTTTAATATCCTCTTGGTGATTTTTCCTTTAACTAGTACGTGGTGTCTTTTCCTTTTTCTTAGTTTTGATTGAAGTCTATTTTTTGTCACATATTAAAATAGGTACACCAAGTTGCCTCTAGAGATATTTGCTTGTAATATCTTTTCAACACTCATAAGCTGATGTGGTATCATTCCCTTAAACTGCTGTGTTCCTTGGATGTAGCTGAAAGATGGATCCTATTTTTATCCAATATATTGTTCTATGTCTTTTTAATTGAAATTTAAGAGTTTAAATAGTAAAAGTTACTTTTAGGACTATTTATTAATTTTTGTTATTTTTGTGGTGCTGTAGTTTTTTGTTTTTTTTTGTTTTTTGTTTTTTGTTTTTATTTATTAACTTGAGTATTTCTTATTTACATTTCGAGTGTTATTCCCTTTCCCGGTTTCCGGGCAAACATCCCCCTAATCCCTCCCCCTCCCCTTCTTTAGGAGTGTTCCCCTCCCCATCCTCCCCTCATTGTCGCCCTCCCCCCAACAATCTACTTCACTGGGAGTTCAGTCTTAGCAGGACCCAGGGCTTCCCCTTCCACTGGTGCTCTTACTAGGATATTCAATGCTACCTATGAGGTCAGAGTCCAGGGTCAGTCCATGTATAGTCTTTAGGTAGTGGCTTAGTCCCTGGAAGCTCTGGTTGCTTGGCATTGTTGTACATATGGGGTCTCAAGCCCCTTCAAGCTCTTCCGGTTCTTTCTCTGATTCCTTCAACAGGGGTCCTATTCTCAGTTCAGTGGTTTGCTGCTGGCATTCGCCTCTGTGTTTGCTGTATTCTGGCTGTGTCTCTCGGGAGCGATCTACATCCAGCTCCTGTCGGACTGCACTTCTTTGCTTCATCCATCTTGTCTAATTGGATGGCTGTATATGTATGGGCCACATGTGGGCAGGCTCTGAATATGCGTTCCTTCAGTCTCTGTTTTTAATCTTTGCCTCTTTTTTCCCTGAGTTTTTCTTCCTCCTTTTGATTCCTTTGTGTCCTCATTGGTGCAGCTAATCTTCTGTTTAGAATGAAACATTCATTATACTAACTTCTGTAATGTTGGGTGGGCCAACATTAAATTGCTTAAATTTGTTTTATTTTACTGAATTTTTTTATCCTTATCAAAGGTGATTGCTAGTATTATTGGATATAGTATTTTGGGTTGCCATTTGTGATCATTCAGAGTTAGTAGAATATCAGCTTAGGCTATTCTAGCTTTAAGGGCCTCCAATGAGCTTGCTTTTTTATGCATCTTAGCAGTTCCCTTGCAGGCTTCAAAATCTTTGTTCTGTGACTTTAGCATTTAATGTTTTGTGTATCGTGTTTCTGAGGATTTTCTTTTCTTGTCTTGTTTACTACATGGCTGCATCTCTTTCTTTCTATTGGAGAAAGACCAATTATTCTTAGATTTGATATTTTCATAGTTTCCAAGATTTATGTCTACATTTTTAAAGACTCGAATTATCAATATTTTTTAAAAATCTTTACAAAACCTGAGATTTTTCATATAATTCAGTGTGTTGTTCAGTCCTCTAAGCTTTATGTTTGATGAAGTGAGTTTTTCAAGTTTTACTGCTGTTTGGCTTTGTGTGAGTGTGTGTGTGTCTTTTATATTTAAATTAATTTGAGGTTTATTTTTTTCTTTTTGGAAAATTCTACCTTCATATCATATCATTGATTGTTTTCATTATTCCATTCAATTGTTGTTTCTGTTTTTTCTTGGTCTTTAGTATGCCTTTACTTTATATGCTCTTCTCTTTGGCTTCAGCTCAATTATTTGTAGGCAGAGCCTATTACAGTAGTGCTGATGGCTTCTGAAGTCATGGTGTCACCATTCTTTGTTTCATCCTTAGTAGGTAGGTGCCACCTTCTTAGATGGTCTTTATCCAAATATGGGTGCTTGCCAAATTGCTCAGGATCCCATATTAGAAAGCACCTTTGAGGTTTGGTTGAGGAATCACAAAGAATGGAGATGAGTTAAAAGGAAAGGCAGAGAGAAAGAAATATCAGTTCCATGGGTATACCTAAGGACCATTCCCAAGGTGATGGAAGTGGGCTGGGACTGCTCAGCTAAAAAAGAGGTGCTAGATCTAAGGTAATCTATGGATCAGAAGTGAAAGAGGATTAGGAGGGTTGGGGATTTGGCTCAGTGGTTAGGCGCTTGCCTAGGAAGCACAAGGCCTGAGTTCGGGTCCCCAGCTCCAAAAGAAAAAAAAAACAGACAAAGAAGGATAGGGAGACCCATGAAACTTACCTGCCAACCATATGTGGCAACTGCAGATCCTTGGTGGAGGAATGTTCTGTGATATCTGTACTGAGTCAGTAAGGAATTTAGGCAGGATAGAAGGAAGGTCTGAAAGGACAATGGGGATAAACAAAGTGGACACTAGGTCTACATACTGAGAGGGAGCCCAAGAAGGTAGAGGAAGGCTGAAAAAAATCAAATTGTATTTAAAGTTACTTTATAACATTAGTTCAAAAAAATATAGAGAACCTTATATGATTTCTCGAGTTATGACTGAATATTAGTGTTTATTTAGATTTTTTTAAAAAATTGAATATTCTGACACTTCAGGTAAATTGCAAACTTATTTTACTTTTTACTTATTGTGATTTTTACTTTTTAGCAGTATATGTTGTCTTTATTATATGTTAATTTTGTCTATAAAATAATTTATAATATTGATGGTGATTATATTTTCAAAAGTATTTTAACGAACTATACTTCAAATATTTCTACTTAATTAGAGTTGTTTCCATCATTAGCTTTACAGAATAAGTTGTGACACAGACAGCAACTTATTTTTCAGATAATATGTAATTCAGTAATCCCCTAGGTATTATTAAGTCAATGTGGTATTGTCCATCTCATTGTAGCATATAATGAGAACTGCAGAAATGTGTCCTTCCAGAAACACTGAAAAAATGAACAGTAATGCCGAGTAATATGACTTGGAAAACTGGAAGAAACTGAGAAAACTTAAACTTAAGTAATTAAAAGTTATGGCAGGAAACAAAATGAAGCAGCAAAGGAAGTGTGGGATATGTGCAGCTTTACATTGGTTACTTAGCGGCCCCTGCAGCATACACAAAGGCTAACTCTAATTGACAAAGGCAGCTTACAAAGCTCCTAAGAGGAAATGTCTGGTACTAATAACGAACTGAGGAGTTTAGCTTTAAATAATGCGAGTCCAACTCTATTATAGCAAAACTATTTGAAACTACATTTTACCTATTTTTCTTCTCATATGATATTGGGAAACAAACTATTATATTATAGTTTGTGACTTATGAACATAGAAGTTACTAATTATTATGCCCCTTACTGATAGTATCACACTAAACTGGATCTATAATTGTCTTTATGCAGTGTTACTATTTTCTGTTCCTTCTGACGAATTAACTTTCCCTAGTCTAAACATTATTCCTTTCTTTGTTTTATGTTTTTTATATATTAAAATGAATGTGTGACTTACAATAATACTAATACACCTGTAGTTTCCCCTTTGTGAAATATATCTAATGTTAGTCATACATTCACACTACATGCCTATGACTAAAACTAGTTCTTAAATGGTCCTGCCCAGCCAATTGGCAATATTGTTGAATTTGTAGTATATGGGCAGAATTGTAAGCCGTTTATTGTAAGTCAAGATCCCTGGTCACAAAATGTTTGCTTCTTTTTTCTGTGTTTTTATTTTTCTGAAGTTTCAGTTTGTGGTTTCATACACACAATTCTGAATGGGCTTCAGGGTTTCTGTTTTTATACTTATAGAACCATTTTACCTAATATCTAAATGCTCTTTCACAGTGAGAGATACACTGTAGGTTTGTGGGTCAGAAACCACCATTTATAGATTCAGAGAAATACAGAAGAAAATACTGAAGATTTTATTAAAGATTTATGTGACATAGAGTTTTCCTTTAGGATATATTAACAATTAGTTTTATATCAAGCACATATGACCAGTCAAGTGTTGGAAGACCCTTCTACTAAAGTCACAGATGATGACCATATTCAGATAAACACCCCAAACTTTGTGTAAAATAGAGGACTCCCTTTCTCAGTGGGGCTTTCTCTTTTGTCTGATTTTTATCTTGAGAATGTCTTGAAGCACTAAGTACAGTTGCATGACCTTATCTAGTGCGTGATCCTACAGAAAGCTTCCTGCAAGCTCTGCGTGGTTCAGCTCATACGCCCTGCTCAGCTTTTTCCTGATATATGATAATTAGGTACCATTATATGATCAATCAGCCCTTCCCACCTATATCGTCCAATTACTCTGAGGACAGTCATATAGCTGGTTTATCTTCCTCTCTCCTGATAAGAACCCCCTCATGTAAATAAAGTACTCCCCCACTAGGCAACAATGGATATCCACCCAGGAAAGCGCTACCCATTCTCCAAGATCATTATAGCCCTTGTTCATACCAATGAAGTTGGGCTGTCTTGCTGAAGCTGATCCTGGAAGTCAATCCATTGGTACTCAAGCCTTCGGAACCTTGCTGGGTCTCCCCCACAACTGCTCCCTTTGTCCTCTGTCGCTGTTGAGCAACAGCACAGTCAGGCAGTGAGTTGGGTTAGTGCAGAATCTCTGCATATCAAATATGGCATGACACTTTACAGATATTCTGAGCCCAGATGATAAGAACTTTTTTAAGAAGAGAGATATGAGAATGAATGAAAGAAAAATAAACATATAGGTAAAGAAAGAACAGGAAAAAAGGAATGAAATATATGCAAAATTTTCGTGTTGTTTGTAGCTCCAACTTTAAAATCCTTAGGGGCTGTTTTCGTCTGCTATAACACAAGTGACCGTGCCAAAGACGCCAACCTTGATGAAAAGCCATGTACTACATATTGAAGTCAGGTGACATCCTAAGCCAATCCATACTTGGCCTCAGAAATACTAATAAATAATACGCTTATGGAAAGAACACAATTGAAGAGGCTGATAATGAAAGTATATATTAAATAGGATTCTGTCTCATATGAAAAAAAATAAAACATTAGTAATTTTGTGAATGGTTTTGTGTCTCTTAGGAATCAATATGTCATCAGAACAACCTGAGACCTCCTAAAACTTGAGAATAATTTAGAGAAGATATTTTAGAATTTATATGTGACAAAAATTTAGGGATATATATATATATATATAACATTATAACTACATAATTTTAAATTGTATAATACTTTTTCCATTTCTTTCTTAATTTTTCTTGGATAGTTTATTATTTATATTCCAAATGTTATACCCTCCCCCACCTCGCATACCCTCTCCCTCTCTCCCTGCTTCTATGAGGATTCTCCCACTCCAACCCACTCACTCCAACCTGGCATTACCCTATATTGGGAAAAATAAGCCTTCACAGGACCAAGGGCTTTTCTTCCTATTGATGCTTGACAATGGCATCTTCTGGTACATATATGGATAGACTCACAGGTCCCTATTGGTTGGTAGTTTAGTCCCTGGGATCTCTGGTGGGGTCTAGTTGGTTGACATTGTTGTTCTTCCTGTGGGGTTGAAAACCCCTTCAGCTCCTTCTGTCTTTTCTCTAACTCCCCCATTGGGGTCCCATTGGTCATTCCAATGGTTAGCTGCAAGCATCCTCATCTGTATCAGTAGGGCCCTGAAGGAGCCCCTCAGGAGACATTCATATCAGGCTTTTATCAGCAAGCACTCCTTGGCATCAGCAATACTGACTGTGTTTGGTTGCTGTATATGGGATGGATCCCCAATTGGGGCAGTCTCTGGGTGGCCTTTCCTTCAGAACCTGCACCACTCTTTCTTCCTGTATTTTCTCCCCTGAGTATTTTGTTCTCCCTTCTAAGAAGGAATGAAGCACCCAAATTTTGGTCCTCCTTCTTCATGGGCTTCATATGATCTGTGAATTTTTTCTTTGGTATTCCAAGCTTTCGGGCTAATATCCACTTATCAGTGAGTGCATACCATGTCTGTTCTTTTGTGACTGGGTTACCTCGCTCAGGATGATATTTTCTAGTAGGTTTTTTTTAATTTCTAAGAAACAAATATACCAGCTTATATCAGCACATCACTAACTTAATTTTTCTGTAAATTTCCCACTGAAGTCACCATTCTAATTTTAATCCACTGACCCTTAAACTTCTATTTTACCTCAGGCTATTAATAATTAAACAATCAGATGCTAATCCTTCACTTTCCTTTTCATCATTCGAATGGTAGAAGGCATTATAAAGCATTACTTTTATACTCTTTCCTGGATATCTATCTACCTGTCTATCAGTAATTAATATGTTTATTTTATGATGCCCAAGATGTCCCATAGCATGCAACTCACCTGTCACAATATCCTTGATCTTTAAATCTAGGAACTTCCAATCCTTTTATTTTATTTTGTATAGTTTTACTCATTCAGATAAAACTGGATTTCCCATGTCATTCAAATGTTTAAAAATCCATAAAACTTTCCAGAATTTTCCAAAGAATTTGAAGAAGACATTCTCCTCAGATGCATATGTTGTATCTTTCTTCTTTTTCTGAACCCTATATTCTAGAATTCCACTGTGCTTTCATCAGGCATTATGTTCCTCCTCAGAAGTGCTACACTGTTTTTTCTTCTTTCTAGAAATATTGCCCCTATGACATCCGTATAATATGCTTATTTCTGGTCTCTATTCACATATCATTACAGATCTCCATTGCTACCGTACCCTATATGCAATTGCATTCCCAAGCCTGCACCTTACATTCTCTGGGTTCCATATTTCTCCAATTGCTGCTGCTGTTGCTTCTTCTTCTTCTTCTTCCTCTTCTTCTTCTTCTTCTTCTTCTTCTTCTTCTTCTCCTTCTTCTTCTTCTTCTTCTTCTTCTTCTTCTTCTTCTTCTTCTTCTTCTTCTTCTTCTTCTTCTTCTTCTTCTTCTTCTTCTTCTTCTTCTTCTTCTTCTTCTTCTTCTTCTTCTTCCTCCTCATTATTTTACTTATATTCCAGTTGTTGGCCCACTTTTGGTCCCACAGTTCCTCATCCCATTCTTCCTTCCCCTTGCCTCCAAGAGTGTGCTTCCCCTAACAGGCCTTCCCCTTCCCTGAGGCCTAAATTCTCTGAAGGATTAAGCACATCTTCTCCTACTGGGGCTTGACCGGGCAGACCTATGCTATATTTGTGCCAGGATCCTCAGAGCAGTTTGTGTATGCTCCAGGTTGGTGGCTCACTCTCTCAGACTTCTTAAAACCATCACATGTAATATATTTACTTGGTTATTTCTTTATTGCCTTTGTATTACTATTAGATTGGTAATAACAGTTGAGATAATTTCTCTTGTTTTTGTTTATTTGCTTCCTGATTTTTCCACTGTACACTGTACATCGCTAGTACCTAAAGGAGAAACTGACACATATCAAGCTGTGCCTTAGCCCTGAGAACTTCATAAAGGTCAGTTTAGAAGAAGTACAACATCCTCATTATATTGCAAATATTTCACATCTTTTGAAAACTGAATATAGAAATTCTGCATCAGCCCAATCAGAAACTTGGAGTGATTATTCATGAAAAACACCATACTATTTTTAAATGTATATAAAATTTTAATGTTTAGTTCTAGAAATGGAAAATAGAAGCATGGGTGGGAAATTATCATACTAAATATCGAGACATGTTAAAATATATAGTAATTTAAACGGTGTGATTTAGAAGAGCAAAAATGAGAGAGATCAACATCAAGAAAGAACCTCAGGACCATGTGGCTATTTAGATTTGACAGATGTGAAAATGTAAAAAGAGGGACAGCAAAGAATGACTTGTTCTAAAATAATGCTGCGAAAATAAGATTTCAGTCCTAAAACATCCTGGCAAAATCATTCCAGATGGTTGAAATATGCATACTTAAAGTAAACTTTAAACTTATTACAGAAAGTATTAAAGAGTATTTTAAAATCTACTCAGAAAAAGATACTGTTGCAGTATGATGAGAATAGATCAAGAAAATTGTTTTTGAATTTCGTGACTTCAATATTAAAAGCTTCATCAGACTTTCTTTAAAATGAAGATGTAGCTTGAAAGTCCAATATCAGATGGAAAGGAGACTTTTACATTAGTTATAATCTAAGCTTCATATAATATATATATATATACATATATATAATTGATGTAGCTATCATCATAATCTATAATGAGCATGTTATTCAACAATACATGTTCAAAATTCTAAAGAGAAATTCAAACCCAAAGATCAACAAGAGTATACTAAATATTGCATCAAATTTTTGAGAAATGGGATGTAAGTAGGAAGAAAACTGTTTTACAATAGCAATTATTGAAAATATTTTTAGATTTCTTACTGGCTACAGCTTAAAATTGACTGTGGTTATAAGCATGCATATGTATGACAAATCATAAAATAAGACAAGGCTTTAGTGAGAAAATGGATCAGTAAACTATGCTCCAATAAAATAGCAATTAAATGGGGATAAATATGTGCATTATCTTGGAAATATCAGAAACATATAACAGAAAACATATATGAAATTATCTCTTTTCATGCACTACAATGTTTGATTGCTTTCATTTCCATTTGTAAAGTCACCCTGCAAAAGAGAATTTTTCCTTTTATGTACATTTACTTTATAGGCACAAAAGCAAAGATTGTGGCTCTAAGGAAAGTATTTAAATATTTTTATGGAATATTCTGATTTTCTATATATATTTAAGTTGTTCCCTAAGATCTATGTCTTCTCCAGTCTTGAATATTAAAAACATATAATTGATTATTTCACTACAATTTAAAATTAAGTATAGAAGATGTGAAAAGTAGTAAAATTTGTTCAGTCATAGTGCTTTTAAATATAAACTAAATTTAAAGATGTTAGTCTCCTGTTAGAATAAAAACATAATTGAATGTTGTGAATGATTAGATAATCTGACACAAGCTCCTGTCCTGTGAGGTACAGACAAAATCTAGTCCCAGAATTCAGAAGTGGAGTGATGATCATCAGAAGCTGGCTATGATAATGCTCGAGAGGTGAAGAGGTAAGGTAAGGTAGAAACACAAGCTTCGGTTAAGCTCTCAGGAAGAATTAATTATAGAGATGCACAGATCAGCACAGCAACTGTAACTGTGGAGTATAAGTTCCGATTTTATGTACATTTTCCCATTGCAGAATAGGTTGACTTCGAAGCTTTTTAGTAAGATGTAATCTGATGGCTGCTCATATATATAATACATATTGAATAATAACATCACATTTTTCACAAATATATACAGCTATTACTAATAATCATTATGATGGATCCATCAGTTTAAAAAGAGAATTATATACAGAAAGTGAAGAATGCCCAGGATTAATAAAACAATGACTGTGAGACAGACTTGTGATGCTATGGTGAAATGGCGATAGTTATTCATTGTGTAAATGATGAATACCTGATCCAGTTAATATGGAAGTCCAAATGGTCGTTCTGCAGACACTTAGGAATAGATATACCTGAAGGTCTATCTACACTACTGTTGCTTATAAACCAAAGAAACCAGAGACACTAACTCATCCATGTATATTGCTGCTCTATTGAAGATACCCAGAAATTGGAAACATCCCAATATCTATCTACTGGAGAATGGATAGTGAAAACACGAAAGCTTTATACAATGGGATAGTATGAAACATTTACAAAATGGAATAGTATTTAGCTGATTAAAAGAGTGAATTTTGCAGCTAAGTGGATGCAACAATGATCCTGAGTGAGGTAGCACCTGAAAAGCAAACACTGCACGTTCTCCCTTGAGTTAATATTAAAACCATTTGGAACTGGGTTTTGTACGAAGTGATGCATTGGATTCGGTTCATTCTCCTGCATGTGGACTTGGCAGTCTCTTAGTACTGTTAGCTGAACCTGCTTTCTATGCTCCAGCTCCGGTTTCCGGCACATTCATCAAATGTTAAATGGTAAACTTTAGACGTGTTTGTGTGTATGTGTGTGTGTGTGTGTGTGTGTGTGTGTGTGTGTGTGTGTGTGTGTGGATATATATATGTAAATGTATATCAATTAGAACAACCACAGAGTTTAGGTAGTTAGTAAGGGAGCAGTGAAGACAAAGAATTCACCTTAGAGGGTGAAAAATAATACCCTCTAATAAAGGGAATTAGAATAAATAGATCAAATGGGGAGTGAAATTGAAATGGTGGATAAAAGAAAGTATATGGGGAGGGATAACTAACAAAGGAATTCTGGAAAGGCTATGGAAACCTAGTGTAAGAACTTTCTAATATATATAAATATGTGAAAGGAAGCTAATGGAGTTACCATGAAATGGGGAAGATAAATCTTCAACTATATATCCTCTGCCAATTAAAACACACAGTAGCAAGTACTGTGCTAGCAGGAAGTGTTTACATTGGCCAAAAGCATCCAACAAATGCTCCTACAAGCAATGCAGGGTATCGCTAAGGGTATTTATTATATCCATAAGCTGATGATAAAGCTCTGTTTCTGAAGACCCCACTTACATCACTGCATATAAAGATATTTCAGTGCTACCTAAATAGAAGTTTCATATCTACTGACTAGTGTTTATGGAGCTGGAAGGCTCTCTGCATGGTAGCAATGGAGAAAAGTCATCAGCAATATTACCCACCAACATACCCTGCAAACAATAGCTATGACCCTTCTGCAGAATGAAGGAATTGTTACCATAGTAACACAAATATTATGGGGATTGCCAACTGCCTTTTTTTTGAGTTTAAGGCTCACTTCATGACAAGAAGCTCTTACATGACACAGGTAAACTGGCCTAGATTAAGGATTTATCATGAGTCTGGGAAAAAGCATACAACAGTTATTCTTCTGAAGAAAAACAAAAGTAAAATGAGTAGAAATGATATTACTATACCCACATAGGGGTACATTTCTTAACTCTCATAAGAAAAGTCTTATTTTCTGGCACTAGGTAATAATTAACACATAACTATAATTGAAAAACGCATAAAAAATTAGAGGGTTTGACTCACTAATCCATGTTTTGCTTATAAAACTGACCCTATCAAGGCTCAGAAATCTATGTGGAAGAGGGGGCTAAATGATTTTAATAGCTAGAAGTTGTATATAGCACCAACAAAATAAGATCCTCCAGTTACAAAAGTTTTCATACACATTTGAACTTACAATGACAGCACATATAAGAACTTCAAAGTTCAAACAGGACAAAATCTGAGCATAAAAAAAGAAGTGGACACCAAGTTCTACCCACAATCAAGAAGATATTTTTAGGGGATGACCTTTGGTTAAAAGAAAATCTGTGATATTTTTTACTTCTTCCTTTCCAATTTGTATCCCTTTGACCTCTTTTTGTTGTCTGATTGCTCTGGTTAGGAATTCAAGTACTATGTTGAATAGGTAGGGAGAGAGTAGGTAACATTGTCTAGTCCCTTATTTTAGTGGGATTGCTTCAAGTTGCTTTCTATTTAATTTGATGTTGGCTACTGGTTTGTTGTATACTGCTTTTACTATATTTAGGTATGAGCCTTGAATTCCTGATCTTTCTAAGACTTTTGTCATGTGGGGTTTTGAATTTTGTAAAATGCTTTCTCAGCATCTAATGAGATGATCATGTGGTTTTTTTTTCCCTTTGAGTTTGTTTGTATAGTGGATTATGTTGAGGAATTTTCATATATTAAACCATAACCACATCCTTGGGTTGAAGACTACTTGATCATGGTGAATGATCATATTGATGTGTTCTTGGATTCAGTTTGAAAGAATTTTATTGAGTACATTTGAATTGATATTCATGAGGGTAATTGGTCTGAAATTCTCTTTTTTTTGTAGGGTCTTTGTGTGGTTTAGGTATAAGCAAAATTTGTCTTCAAAAAAAATGCATGCTTCACAATGTTCATGGCAGCCTTATTTATAAAATAGTCAGGAGCTGGAAAGAAACCACATATCCTTCAACAGAGCAATGGATACAGAAAATGAGGTACATCTACACAATAAAGTACTACTCCGCTATTAAAAACAATGACTTCATGAATCTCATAGGCAAAAGGATGTAACTACAAAATATCCTGAGTGAGGTATTCCCATCACAAAGGAACACATAAGGTATGCACTCATTGATAATTAGATATTATTAGTCCCAAACTCGGGATATCCAAGAAACAATTCACAGATCATATGAAGCTCAGACAGAAGACCAATATGCCTCAGTCCTTCTTAGAAGGGGAAACAAAATATTCATGGGAGGAAAAATAGTGACAAAAAGTACAACAGGGACTGAAGGAAAGATCATCCAGAGACTGCCCCACCTGGGGAATCTATCCCATATATAGCCACCAAACCCAGTCACTATTGGTGATGTCAAGAAGTGCTTGCTGATAGAAGCCAGATATAGGTGTCTCCTGAGAGGCTCTGTAAGAATCCTACTGATACAGATGAGGATGTTTGGAGCTAAACATTGGCTAAGCAGGGGCACCTCAATGGAGGAATTATGAAAAGGACTGAAGTTGCTGATGGGGTTTGCAACCCCATAGGTAGAACAACAGAATCAATAATATCAAACATTCAGGATGCCCAGAGCTCCAGGGACTAAACCACCAACCAAACAGTACACATGGAGGAACTCATAGGTACAGCTGCATATGTAGCAGAGGATGGCATTGTCTGGTGTCAATAGGAGGAGAAGCTCTTGTTCCTTTGAAGGCTTGTTTCTACAGTGTTGGGGAATGCCAGGTTGTTGTTGAGGTGGGAGTGGGTAGGTGGAGTGGGAGCATCTTCATTGTAGCAGGGGAGGGGGACAGGAAATTGGAGAGTGTGGAAATGGTATAACATTTGAAATGTAAATACATAATATATCCTGTAAAAAAAAAAAAAGAAAATCAGTTTCTTCAGTAAAATGTCACTGCTTATTGTCACAACCAAACTTCCTTGAGGGCCCCATGTTCATGAGTAGTTAGTCAATACAAAAACGAATGCTTGGCTTTTATTTTTTGTTTGTTTTTGTTTCTTTTAATGTACTTTCATTTTGTTTGGTTGTTTTGATACTTTTTGTATTATTGATGGTTTTGTTTATTTCTAATGCATTTCTTTTACAAAGAGAAAAAAAACATGATTTGGGTTAGGATTTGGGAAGAACTGGAGGAGAGGAGACAATATGATCAATAAATATTGTAGGAAAGTTTTAACAATAATAACAACATATTAACAAAAAATAATTTGTAATTCTTTTGGGATAGAGGAATTAGAGTCAAATGAAGTTATACAGAGAGAGAGAGAGAGAGAGAGAGAGAGAGAGAGAGAGAGAGAGAGAGGGAGAGGGAGAGGGAGAGGGAGAGGGAGAGGGAGAGGGAGAGGGAGAAGGAGAAGGAGAAGGAGAGGAGAAGAAGAAGAAGAAGAAGAAGAAGAAGAAGAAGAAGAAGAAGAAGAAGAAGAAGAAGAAGAAGAAGAAGAAGAAGAAGAAGAAGAAGAAGAAGAAGAAAGTAATCCAGAAGTGAACTGCATGTCCGAGAATTTAAGGAGAACAAGTCTTTCTCTAGGTGGGAATAAATGATAAACCTGAATTAGTTGCTGCATTCTTTCTTTTAAAATGCAAATTTGAATAAAACAAACAAAAAACACAAAGAGGAAAAAATGAAAATGAAAATGAAATAAAGGATTATCCACATGTAGATCTAGATATTAGAACTGTGAACAAGACCTTTAAAATAACTGTGTTAGGTGTTTTAAAAGATTAAGGGAAAAATTAAAAGAAGTAAAACGTGTTTGGCACAGCACTATGAAATTAACGAAGTTAAAATTTAAAAAAAAGTGAAGAATGAATTGCAGCAAAGCATGGACAGCTGATCATATGGGTTATGCACTTCTAGAAATTCTATTTGAGAAATCAGCCTTTTTGGAACCAATTAGCATGTGTTAAATACAGGTAGCTTGAATTATGTAAAGGATCTTAAGCAAGTAATGCTTTACTTTTGCTTACAGTTGAAAATAAATATGAGATTTGAATACTGCTAAAACTGAAAATTAACACCTAAATCTTCTTAGCACAGTACTATTTACCGAAGAAATTAAAAATTTAAAGGATATTTTTATTATTAAATCTAGTAATTCTCTAGGTGGTGCGGAAAATGCAGTTATTTCTTTAGTTTCTTCTAATGGAGTGGCGTTAGGAATGTGGTGAAATAATACAATAGTTCCTGAGAGAGTTTCAATTAACATGTACTGCATTCCATGTACCTAGTATATTACCATTTTAAATGTAATATGAGTTATATTTATTCTGTATATCATGAGAAATGAATAGGAAGCATGCTTATATGAATGGCTAGAAATTAATTTATATTTTAGCTTGACTGAATATATGCATAAGCATGCAAAAGAAGCACTGAAGTTAATACTTATGAACAATTCTATATACTTTGATCAAAGAAATTTAGAATGAAGAATAAGAATCAGGATTACCATAATAAGGAAGCATGTCCAATTCTGTTCCAATTTTCAATATAAATCTAATTTTGAGAATTTCAAGTTTAAATGGTGCTATTAGTGAGTTTAAATTGTGTCAATTACAGAAGACAAGTTCTGGTGTTTAAATAACAATGCAATTAAAGAATCCTTAATTTCTATTGCCCCTAATGAAAACAAAGCACATTTTTTTTCATGAATCGATTTTTTTCTCTTAAGGTGTATATACTACTACATGCAAAGCACATTCAGGTTAATTTAAATACCAAATATCAATATTAAGTACCAAATAATGTCATTAGACAATGGAGCAAAAGTAATTGTGTGCTTATAAAATTTGAAGGAAAAATTAGACAAGCTTTATAGACCTGACCATGTTTTAAATTTCTTAGAGATAGGCAAGTAGATCGTGTTTTGTATTAAGTTAATATGTTATTATCAAAAGCATGTCCATGGAGTCTGATTGACAACAGAATTCTGCTATAATTTTGTTTTTTTTCTGTTTATTTTTTATAACAGCAAGCACATACTTTTATAATACTTTTATTTAACTTTATTAAACTGAAGCAACTGTAGTTAATACTTTTAACAGAAGTTATAATTTTCATCAGATTGTCTGGAAATACCTCCTAAGTTAATAATTTGAACTGTTCAGGTATAAGAAAATTACAACATATGTTAGCATTTTACTTAGAAAAGAAAGGTTATATGTCTCCGAAGAATGGGATACAAGTGACATATGGGCATAAGACACAAAATTGCAGCATCGAATAATTAATAAGAATTGCTTTTGCAGAAAAATAATAATTGTTATTACCTTGCAGAAGATATACTCTGTAATTTAATTGTTTGTTGCCTTGGTGAGAAATAAATTTCCTGTTACTTGTTTCTTTCCCCCACTGCAGCACAGCCATTCCACCACAGATAACATTCTCTGGGCCTCCCGAAAGTGCTTCCATTTCTCTTTGAGTTATGCTCTTTCACAGAGTGTATTTTAGATACTACATCTGGCACGCTGCCCTGGATGCTGACCAGTTTGCCTCCGTGACATTAACCTGGTGCCTGAGAGTCTGAGTGTCAAAAAGGTTGACTCATTTACAGTTTTCCATTATGTAGCTCTAACATTTTATGTTGTTTTGAAAATAATAGGTGCTCGACAGCCAGCCCAGACATGTTGGAAATACTGCTTGGCTCCCAGAGGCTCTGTAGCAATGCTCTTCACCTGGGCTACCCGGAGGAAGGACCTTTTGTTTTCCTTCTTTTCTTCAATTTTCCCCTTAACTATGCATTGAAGACAATATACCAGTTTCAAACACAGGAAAATTCTTACTTCTTCACATCAGCAGCACATTAGGACTGTGTTGACAAATCCTCAGATATGACACATTTTCAGCGTTAATTTTAGGAAACAAGTCATTGACATATTAAAATCAAGCTATAAACACCAGTTATTTTTAAAACAAAGATAATCTTCTCTTGCTATAGATTATCTGTAGATGGAAGGACTCACTTCAGAAATTTTAATTCAACACTAATGCAGGAACTCAGTTGAGAAAGTCCATGCTGTGTAACTGTCTATACTGGAAACCTATTAATTAATAAAGGCCTAAAAATATCAATAAGAGCAAAACAGAATAAAATGGAAAATACAGTAAGAGGAAAATAAGTTCATTTTTAGAGTAGTGAGTGAGTCACTGAAAAATCCAAGAGAGGCAAAGGGGGTTTATGGATGGGAAACCAGGAAATGGGATAACATTTGAAATGTAAATAAAAAAAATCCAACTAAAAAAGAAAGAAACCATCAAAATTTTTTATAAAAATAGAAATACAGCATAACTAAATCTTTATAGCATAGGAATGTTATATATTTGTATTTTGACAATAAATATATGTATTTTGAAAAATATATAAATATATAAATTACTATTTGTATATGTATAAATGTGTGTGTATGTAAGAACAATTAGTTCAAAAGAGAGGTCATGAATTTGAAAGAAAATGAAGAATGGCTTATAAGAGTATTTGGCTTGGAGATATGAAAGGGAAGAAGCAAAATACAATTATATTACCTTAAATATTTTTAAAAATAGATCACATTAGAAACACATTGAGAAAGACTTTGAAGATGGCCAGAAATCAATTGTTCATCAACTGAAAGTTTCTGGTGTCAGAAGAGCCATCTGAGCAGAATATCTGGAAACTAAGTGCAGTTCCAGGAAAAACTGTGGGCTAGTGCACAGAAATTGTATGGGGAAAGCTATGAGGCAACTTATTATTTCAAAATGGAACATTTAAAAAAAAAGAGGACGAATCAGAGACCCCATGTGTAAAGAAAGATGAAGAACAGGTTCTGTGAGTTAAAAGAGTAAATGGGGACAGGATCAGGGGACAGGAGAGGAGATAAAATAAAACAGTATGTGGAACAGCTGAATCTAAAGATGTCTGATAAAACCCAGGAAAGGGAACCAACTGGTTTGCAAGAGAGTTTCACAGTGAATCATTAAATAGGGTTGAATGGGATTTCTATACATGAACTTACTATGTCATTTTTAGAAGACATGAGTGATTATACTACAGTTTCAGTATAAGGCACAGGGCACATCCTTACACTTCCTAGTGCCATTTTCTTCATTTGTCCAAAATGACAGCATAGTAAAAAGCTATGCTGAAGATGTCACAATTTCAGCTGCAGGACATAGAAAAATCAATCTCATATTGAAGAGGAAATAATCTCTCTCACCTTCATAGTTCCAGAAAGTGCACTACAGGCCACTGGATAGGGTCTGTAGAGCGAGACATCAGTGTTCCTCCTACCCAGCATTGGATCCTACTGGCTGTACAAGCAAGAGATGCTTCCTGGAGTAATCATGACATAACAGGTATGAGATAATTAATGAGTATCTGTTTGGTTTTAATTCAGATACACTGGGGGAATTCTTTGTGGTACTTTAATACTGATCAAATGTTCATTGACTGAGAGGCTATAGACCTTAGGATAGAATCTTATAATAGTGTTTGACTAAATAGTTTTTATTTCAAATTGCCTTCTCAATATTTACATACATTTCTATAACATAACCTGCAATTAGCCTTGGTCAGAAGAGTTTCTCTTTTGGACTATTTTTGATCTTCAGTCCAGAGCATGACCTGAAGTGAGAGCTTAAGTCTTTAGTGACCGGGTTGGGGATTTAGCTCAGTGGTAGAGCGCTTGCCTAGGAAGCACAAGGCCCTGGGTTCGGTCCCCAGCTCCGAAAAAAAGAACCAAAAAAAAAAAAAAAAAAAAAAGTCTTTAGTGACCACTCAAAGGTTATATACGTATGTGTATATATACTAAATATGAGAATTTCCAAGATAAATTAGGAACAATAAGTAAATATAATCCTTTAGTACTGTTGATGATGTTTTATTTTTTTAAACACTCTAAATAGCTGGACAAAATGTTAATGTGTCCCTTATTCTGTATTTGACTGCAGTTGACATAGCCCAGAGAATGCCTCCTGCCATCATTTGAAAGGGTGCCTGAGTATAAAAAGCTATTTTTCAAGAAGACATTCCATTATCAACACTTATACTATTGTAATTCAAATTCCTT
Source organism: Rattus rattus (assembly GCF_011064425.1). Lineage (NCBI taxonomy): Eukaryota > Metazoa > Chordata > Mammalia > Rodentia > Muridae > Rattus > Rattus rattus. The sequence continues at coordinate 107,302,198 of NC_046156.1, forward strand.
TGTCTTTTAAGAAAATTACTATTGAATTATAGTCCCAGACCATCTCCCTAATAGCACAGTTACTAAAACTGATTTTTCATACATATTCATAACTAAAATCATAAAGGCCATTGTGGATTTCAAAATGATACATCAATCAATGCCATGAGTTCGTGCTTAGCAGCTCAGAAAAGAGAATGCATAGCTCAATATTTTCACGTAAAACACTTACATAGTATTTTCTGCAGAGCTCATCAACACAGCAATTTGTCATAAATATGTACATGTATGTATGTATGTATGTATGTATGTATGTATGTATGTGACATAAATATCAAAAGTATGAAAGCAGGGTTGAAAAATAGCAAAAATAGCAAATAGAAAGAACAATTTCTATAGCTCTGACCTTCAGAGTCAGTATTTCTTAGATAGGAAATAGAGTTCTAATGGGAAAGAAGTAATCTATCCCAAAGTTAGAATATTACTGAACTTTGCTCTGCCCTGAATAGTAGGTAGCAATGTGATTTGACAGGTTTTGTGTCTTCTTGTGATTCCTATAGCACATTTTTCTTTCTTATCAAAACTAGAAGTTGAACATAATATCCAAAATTATACATTAGTTTTGTATCTAAGCACTGTAGAAATATTCTTTAGACAAAACTGTTTACTTTCTCTTTACTGTTACCAGAAAATGAAGTGAAAATCCAATATAGTAGTACCAGTATATGTATATATGAAAAAAATAGAGTGCAGGTTTTTAACACTCTACTTCAATGTTTTTGATAAGAAAAGTAATAAAATATACATTAATGCAACTTGCTTATCTCATAAATAATCTTTTAAATGGTCTTGATTTTGATTTTTCTAATAGATAGAGATAGGGATGATATAGATATATAAATAGAGAGATATAGATGTAGAGGATATATAGATACAGATACAGATATATGATGTAGATATAGATATGATAAAGATGTAGATATACTCATCTATCTTTAGTTACCTAAAGTGAAAAATAATAATAATTTAAAATAACCTTAATGAGAGTTATCTACAATATTTTATCATAAGTTAATGTGCTTTTAATAAGTAAACAGAAAATATAGATTTTTTACCCAAATATTAAATTTTGAAGGATTGTTAATTTTAAAAGCTGTAGAATTTCTCTTAATCATAAAAGTATGCACATGTGTGTAATTAGTCTGCCAATTTAATTTTTTATATCTTAATCTGCACAAGGATCACCATGCATGCTCAGTAAGAGAACTGTCTGAAACTAAATTCTCTAGCTTTAGTTTTATATTCTTTTTGTCCCCACTTCAGCTTCATTCACCTAAAAAGGACTTCAAGCTCCCAACAATAAAAGTCCACCTTTAGCGGAGTTACCCTCCTACAAGTAACAATGCACCAAGCCTCCCATTTCGTTTAATCATCTCAATGCATTCTCCATAATTCTTTGTTTAGATAGTCCTTCCACTAGAAAATACCTCTATCCTGCTCGCCTTGAAGACCTCTAAACTTCACCTTCTTTCTCCATTGTTCACATTAAATATATATATATATACATATATATTCATGATTTTAAATATATATATGATTTTTAACTAATTATAATGTTGCATAGATTAATGCTTTAGCTCATCTTTGCATTTCCAAATTCTCAAATATAGTTTCAATATCTGCTACACAGATGTCAACATTAGAGGTGGCAAAACTAGAGAAATTAGTTTAAAAAAACAGAAACATAAAGTTATATGCTTTCTGTAAAGTCTCAGTAGGTTGTTATAGAATCAAGAATCATAAACAAATGTGACTCAACAACAGAACGTTTCTTCCTTCTGCAAGATGAAAGAAATCTATTCTAGTTAATAGCAAAAGGTATTAAATTTTATCTTAATTTATATGTGTAATAAGGCCCTATATGGATTGTTAAACCAATAATGGCCAATGTACAGAAGCTGGTTACCAGTTCGAAAACTACCATAGACCTGCTTTAACCATTGCTTATTATTAATGTATGGTACTTCCCCCACACACACACTGGCTTTATGTGTTTCATGATTTTTTTCTTTTCATAGTATATATTCTGATTATCCCCTCCCCCAAATTCCTTGGAATCCTCCCTACTTCCCATTCCATCTAAATCTACCCTCATTCTCTTTCTCTTTAGGGGAAAAACTAGGCATCTATAAATGAATAAAATGATAAATAAAACAAACAAACAAAAAAAGAGGATATCATGACTTTTGTAGGCAAAATGGATGGAACTAGAAAACATCATCCTGAGTGGGATAACTCAGACACAAAAGGACATGCATGGTATGTACTAACTAATAAGTGAATAGTAGCCAAAAAAAAAAAATTACAGAATACCCAGGATAAAATCTACAGAAATCAAAGTTAACAAGCAGAAGGGACCAAGTGAGGATGCTTCTGTCCCACTTGGGAAGAAGAAAGCAATTATGGGAGACAAAGAAAGGGAAGGATCTGGGTGGGAGAGGGGAGGGGATAAACAGAACATGATCAGGTATAGGGGTGGAACAGGAGAGAAGCCCTGGAGGCCCGCAGAATGAATGGAAATATACTACATGAGGCAGTGGGAGGTAGGGCAACCCTCTAGAATGTACCGGAGACCTGGGAAATGACAGACACCCAACACTCAAAGGCAGGGACATTAGATGAAATGCCTAGCCATGAGGAGAGGGAACTTGTAGAATCCATCTCCAGTTGAAAGACAGTGCATCAAGTGGAGACATGAGGTTGCCATGCGACAGTCAAAATCTCTTACCCAGAATTGTTCTAGTCTAAAAGAACTGCAAGGACAAAACCGTGAGTGGTTATAAATTGGAGAGAGTTTATGGGCTAAGGATGGGCGTACGTGCCCACTTCTGCTCTCAGTGATGGCAGCTCATTTGGTTTAGACCCATGCACTCACGCTTCCTTCTGACACTGTGTCTGTAAATGCGTATTTGCATTGGCCTTGAAAAGCCAATGTTTTGTTTTGTTTTTTTTTTTTTCTTTTTTTTCGGAGCTGGGGACCGAACCCAGGGCCTTGCGCTTCCTAGGCAAGCGAAAAGCCAATGTTTTGAAAAGCCTTCTTTTCTTGTGCTTTCCATATACATTGGGTCTGACTTTACAGCATTTCCATCTTCTCTTTTGCAGGATTCCTTGAGCACTGAGGATTTGATGGAGACAGTCCACTTAGGATTCAATGTTCTAAGATCTCTTGCTCTCTACCAATGAACAGCTGTGGCTATCTGATGCAGTTAGACTTGAGTATTGCCCAGGGTAATGATGCATTGAACTATTTGCATTCTTCTATACTCACACTTCCAGTTTGACCTGTGTTGTTTGCTAGATACTTTATTTCTTTTAGTGTACATTTCTGGCTTCTTTATCAAAAATTGGGTGTCTATAGATTTGGTAACCTTTGTCTGGGTCTTCAATATGATGCTATTTATTGACATGGGATTTTTTTTTTTTTTTTTACTGTATTGTAGTTCTATAGTGCAATTTGGCATCAGGGATGGTGATAACTCTACCAATTTTCTTTTTTCTTTTTGTTTTCAATAGAGCATTTCTATTTTCTTAATTTTATTTTTCTTAGATATTTTATGTATTAACATTTTAAATACTATCCCCTTTCCTCCCTTCCCCATACAACGCACCTCACCACTATGAGGGTGCTCCCACTCCCAGGCACCCACTCCCCCCCCCAAACTGCCTGGCCTTCCCCTACACTGGGGAAAAGAGCATCCTCAAGACCCAGGGTGTTTCCTCCTATTAATGTTGGACAATGCCATCCTCTGCTACATATGCAGGTGGAGCCAGGGGTCCTTCCATGTATACTCATTGGTTGGTGATTTAGTCCCTGGGAGCTCTGAAGGAGTCTGGTTGGTTGATATTGTTGTTCTTCCTACGGTGTTGCAAACACCTTTGATTCCTTTAGTCTTTTCTCTAAATCCTCCATTGGGGTCCACTTGTGCAGTCCAATGGTTAGTGTTTGTTACATGTGCTCTGGGGACTGTTTTTATAGCTGAAATATATTATGTCTATAAGTCAAATTGCTGTCTGTTCAGTCACAAGAGATTAGCATTCTTAATCTGCGACTTCATAAACTCAGCCTCATTTATCTACAGAATTACCAAGGCAACCTAAGTGGAAAATTCCACTTTTGAGCTGTGATGGATTCAAGGTTTCATGTAGATTCACTAAAATTATTTCAAATATAAACTGCAGTTTACATACATACGGATTTATAAACATACATAATTATGAATTAGGCTTCAGCCCTTACCATAAGAAATCTAATTATGTGCATGAAAGTGCCCTATAATCTGAGAAGTATCTAAAAATGAGAGACATTTGTGGTCCCTAATATTTCAGATAAAGGATACATAAGGTGCACTTATGTATACAGATCCTATCTATTTAAAATGAACATTTCTTGGGGCTGCAAAGATGTGACTCAGTTAGTGAAAAATTAAAAAAATAAAAACAAAAAATATTCTAGGTTTTAGGAAATATAATTGAATCACATCAACAAAGAGGTACACATAGAATTGACATGCACACATGCCATCAGAGAGTGGTGAAACCTGCTTGGCCATGTGAAAGCGACTAGAGCTAGGGAGGCATGGATCGCCATGAATATTGACGGTTGCTAGGCATAGGCTTGACAGTATAATAGTGTACAATATTTCATGTTCCTCCTCTGGAGATTCTCTCCCTGTGAAGGTTAATGGATCCATGATAATTAGGAAGAGCATGACTCCAGAAGTGAGAATGTGTCTCTGTGATGCTAAGATCTTCAGGACAGCCCTTAAGGCTGTGGTAAAGAACTCTGATAGCATGAATTCAAAAATATATGAGCAGGATTTCTTAGCTATGCAAACTATAAGAATGTAATATGAATTATATGAGAGGCTTCATGGACCTAAAAGAACAGAGGCAGTTGTACTGTGAGCCAGCTAGTCAGAAAGTTATTATGGAAGGAGATAAAGAGATCTAGGTAGTGGTGATCTCAGATCAAGAGCCTACCCCAGCAAAATGTATTATTTGTGCATACCAAGGCAGGCTGATTTCTAATTTCACCCTGGATCAGAGTAAGTTTAGGACCAGGTTTGGTGGGAATAGTGATCTTAGCTCGAGATCCCACACAGCTAGCTTATTGTCTGTGCTGACAAAGGCAGGCAGATCACTGAATTAATTTGCTGTGTTAAAAAAAAAATGTACTTGCTGTCTTCTTTTAAGAATCAAGGGGTTAAGATAAAATAATGTTGATTCATAGAATAATTAAAATGAGACCTTCGTAAATGAATGATATGTATATAAAAGGCCAGGCTTTTGGTCTAAAAGAGATGAGTCATCTAGTGATATATTGCAGACTATTTTTAGCATCTGTCTGGTGTGTTTTCTGGCATTGGTTGGAAATTCCAAGAACTTTGTCTAGCAGTTTTCCTCACACTGGTTTGAAAACAAAAAACAAAACAAAACAAAACAAACAAAACAAAAAAAAAAAACAAAAAACATGCGCTATCCAGGGAGCTTTTGGATTTTTATTTTTTTTATTTTTATTTGTTTAATTTAATTTTATTTCTTGGCACAGAGCTGTTTGTAGCAAAGAGAGTTGTCTTGACCAGAGAACTATCTCTAGCAGAGAGTTGTCAAGAGACCCATCTCAAGCAGACTACAGAGCTGTCTGATTTTATCTACAATTGACTTCCAGTCATTCTTTCACTGCTCCCAATATCCCTTCCTAAGGAAAAACAAAAACAAACAAACAAACAAACAGACAAACACAAAACCTCCTAAATATGCTTTGTCAGAATGCTATAGAAAGTACAAACATTACCAAAAGCTGTGTCCAAGGTTAAAGTAACTTGGCAATTACTTAATGATACTCTTCACAGAAACAGTGCAAAGAATCTTAAAACATAGTGATACAACAGATTTCAAAAAGCCAAAACAAAGCTCAGAAAAGGAACAATTCTTGATATGTAATGTTGACTTCATTTAAATAATGTAGAACCATAATCATCAGGAACAGCTATTTTAGCACCATCCCAAGAGCAACATTCTTCAAGTTCCATCCTTTAAGAAGAAGTCAATGCAGAGGAGGAGGAAAAGAAGGAAGAGGAAGAAGAGAAGAAAAAGAATAAAATAAGAAAAGGAAGAAAGTTTCTGATACTTCTAGAACATGTTTATAGTGTATACAGGAGGCAGTGATTAGAAGTTGATTACTCTGAAAGTTTTAAAATAAATTATGTTATGCAAATAGAAGACAGACATACAAGGACAGGCTTAGCCAGATCCTGTTTAGAAGCAATAATATCTATCTTTCCAGATTTGTGTTCCTTATTATGTAGCTGTATTGATCTAGCTTCGGCCTCAAACAACTTAGGCAAGTCTTCAAACACTGAGCCATAAGTCTGTAGGTGCATGTGCACGTTGGAGTAGACATAAGCCTGCAGAATTGAGAAGTCCCAATTAGATGTCTTCCTCTATTATCTTACATGTTATTTTTTCCCAGTTTTCCACTAAGCCTTGAACTCACTTTTTCTCACTAGATTGACTTTTTCTCAAGTACCTGGGATCCCCGGTATGTAACTGCCCTTGGCTGGGGTGGCCACTGCTGACACCCTTGGACGTTACAGGTCTGCTATGGTTCTGAGCTCAGATCCTCATGTAGCAGGCACTTCAGATGTAGAGCCATCAGCCCAACCCTGCTATTTGCCTTAATAGTTCTCAGTCTAAGCCATTAAAAATACACTCTTGTATTTATGTACATGAATACTGATATTTTTCCTAAAGCAATAACTATTTTTACTTCCCTACTGAAAATTTGACAATTTAATATTAACTTAAGGCAGCAGCATTTTCTTATGCCACTTTTCACCAGGCCACGAAAGCCAAGAAAATTAACTTTATTCAACACTTGTGTCTTTTAAAAGGATAATGATTTCATCTAGTTAAAGCTGTCCTGGCCTACTTAGTTTATTTCAGGGAAGAAATTGCCTGTTCACTCATGATAAGATAATTTGTCACCTTGGAAATTAAATTACCCATACCCGTTTACTTTTGAGGAGGTTTTCTGCAGAATACTGACCTGTTCTATTACACATTTTTATTGCAATGTGCTACTTATATGAGAACACATGTTGTTCAATCAAGGACTGGGAAATAGCACTTAAATCGCACCAGATTTTGGGTCCTAATCAAAATTAAACAAGAAATTTATAAAATCAAAAAAGAATTGGACACTTCATTTTAGAATCACCAAATGATTTTCACAAATATTTTCACAATAATTTATGTCACATTATACTGAATATATTGTAAGTTCAAATTGGTTAAAATTTGTAAATGTTTTTATTAGATTATATAACATTGAATAAAAAATAACCATGAATTCTATTCTCTTTAATAGCAATATAGGTAGTTATAAAAATTCCAGTAAACATAAACATACTATTTCTGAAGTTGTCCAAAAATTTTGAAAAAATAATTATCTCTATTTTTTATATTTAGATATACCACACACACATACTACTAAATTATGTAATATATTTTATTTCATTTTAATATGCCTTATGAATATATTATATATATATAGCTATTGTATCAAAATTATTGCAATGATATATTTACAAAGAAACTTTTAACTAATACTTTGAAAGATCTTTTTAAAACTTAACTAGCCTAAATAAGCAGTAATTTTTGTAAATACAAAAGGTATTAGTATATTTTTCTATTTTTTATTAATAAGCATATTTCAAATATTTCTTCCAGAAGATGACTGATAACTTCCCAGAAATTAAGAACTGAGGTTCTGTTACTGGTTAAATGATAAGTAGAAAATTGTTTCTTGAAAAGATTAGGATATGGGATAGATTTTTTGCTCTTCAAATTTTATGTTAACTTCTTATTTCCAAGTACCTAAGATATTTGTGAAAGGTATTTGTGAATGCAATTGTTTAAGTTGTTATGAAGTCACATTCCATCATGTTCCATTCTATTAAAAATTAAAATTCATGAGCAATAGACACAATGAGTATGTTAGAAATAGGACAGAGACAGAACCAATGAATTTAACAAGAAAACACATCAGGCTTAAACAACGTCAGAAACCGGAGACAGGCATGGATCAGACCATTCTTGATCCATGTAATTCTCTAAAACTTCAGCACCCTGGTTTGGGAGTGATAGTTCCAGGCTGTTGATAAAATCTGTTCTTAGTAGAGTTGATTGACTACTTTCTATTTTGGTGAAAAGTAGGTTAATGTTCATATATTATTTTCTGATTGTATTCTCTTGCTACATGTTATTATATTATTATGTTTGATCCCCAGACTGATCAGGGCAACTTTGTGCAATGCCTCATTCAAATTCTACACGTGATTAAATTCTCACTCCAGTAACTGAAAGATTTATCAAAGGGTGAAAGATAGTGTACTTAGAAACCAAGATTAGGTTGTGAATGAAAAGACTATAGTATTTCTTAAATGTAACAAATTACATAAGAACACACATATGTATACATACATAATCAGTTGTTTATGAGATGCTACTTTTAGATTAGATCAGAGATAAACTCCCATTGCAACCTTGCCTTTCTCTAGATAACTGATAAGTTAAATCAAGAGAATGGGTAGATGTGGCTTTCCAAGCATCTTAGAAACTATTTTACATATTTACAATAAAACATGGCATTATTGTTCAAATTAATTCCCAATACATCCAATATGCTGTGAAAGGTTAAAATATAAACCAAAAACTGATGTCTAAGTGTTAGAGGCCTGAGTTCAGGTCCTTCTTAGATAGTAAATGTCTATCGAACACATGCAGTAGAGAAGTGTTTAAGCAGCTGACCACTTTGGTATTAGGTGAAGATCAGTCATGGCAGAGTATCTAACCTCTCTTTTTACTGTGTCCACTTGCTGAATTAGTCTCTCTTTTACTGAATTAACCCCAGATAACCTATGTAAATGTTACCCAGCATGGACTTAAGATATGCAGGGTACAAGAATTCTAAGAGTGATCATTGTGGGATCCTCTTGATCATGTAATTGAAGAAGAATGTGTAGTGAGTGAAAGAGCTGAGAAGAGATAACAAGAAGGTGATAACTTCTGAACAGGACAAAGATGCTACCTAGGCCAGAGTGAGAATGAATAGGGCTTCTGGCAAGGCCACAGTGAGAAAGAGGAGGAAAGAATTTTCACTGGGCCATGACTGACTACAGGTAAGGAGAAACTAATAAAACTGTTGCTGAAAAGGGACTTCATCAACTCATGTAATCATGCCTTGAGTGTTGGAGCAAACAAGTTTCCATGATGTCTGAGTGTTAGTTACTAGAGCCTCTGTGAAAGCATGCAGTGAATGAGAAAGACTAGGTTTGTGAGTTTGAGCAGGAAATGGAAGCTTGAAACTCAGAACTTAATCTGTTGACGGTCGCTCCACACTCATCCCAACTGACATTCAGAAATATTAGTTTTAAATTGTCAAATAATAAAAATATTATTTTATTAAAAGCAGATGTAGAAAACAGATTTCCAAGTGTTAAATGAAGCAACACACAGTTAACTCAGGTCAGAGTCTCTGATAGCTGACAAAGATCATCAGAGATCATGAGTCAAAGTCTCAGGGTCTCTGGCAACTTACAAATATGTGAATATAAATATACAAAATGACTTCCAATAATTTAAGATTTTTTGAAAATTTTACAATGCACATGAAGTCATGTACAATATTCAGAGTCATATTTTAGATTCTGTGTTTTCACATACACTGATATTTCAAATGATGTTCTCAGATTTAGAAAGGAGCATGATATTATAATTCTCCATCATCTAATAGGTATTTTAGTTTTTTGTGTAGATACTGTAAATGTTCTAAAAATGTTTAAGGAAGGTTATTTAAATTTTAACAAACCATATTAATGTGTATTAAATGTAGTTTTCAGTGCAGGGTATTTTCAATGTGTGATGGGTACATCTAATTACATCACAAGCAAGGAAAATATTCTTGATTATATTTTTTGTTTCACTTGATTCTGTTCAGTTTCATGCTTAGATTGAATTTATTCTGGTTTTGTGTTATATTACTTTTACTTACTTACTAAAAATTTTGCTTTGATTGTAAAACATGCCAAGCATTGGACTAAAAATTCTAGATAAAAATATCCACTGAGGTAAGATCAAAATTTTTAGGTTGTATATTTTGTCTCAGGTAACATATAATTATCCTGTTATCTCATGCCAGTCTAACTGAAAGCTGTGATTACATTATCCTTTTAAAATTAAAATTATTATTCTATTACAACTGCTGTTAATCTACAAAATAACTCTGTTAGTTTGAATAAGCTAACAGAGAATCTGACTTGGGAAGAACGGACTATTATGCATAGTACTGAGGGGGAGTTAGCTTCTTGAATAAGTTGTAAAAACAGCAGATGCTGAAAGAGTAAGATGTTTATCTTCTTCAATGACTTGTGTGAAACAAGACACCACTTTTACACATTACACAATTTCACTATTATCACACATTCATTTTTAAAAAGGAGTTTAGAGAGGATAATGGTTCAAATACAATAATTGATATCTCTATCTATCTATCATCTATCTTTCTATCTATCTTTCTTTCTTTCTCTCTTTTACTTAGTCTTTCATTCTCTACTGAACTCAGAACCCTCCTTACTTTATAATCCAGTCTCTGCCTTTTTGGTATACACACACACACACACACACACACACACACATTTTTCTGAATATAACTTTTTTTCTTATCAAATTCTCAGATAGACCAATTATGGAAAAAATAAAGGCATATACTCCAGATGAATGAATGAATGAAAGAACAATGTTAGATGAATAAAATTCTAAGGTTATTTTGCTGGATTGTGAGCCTTAATTCCTCATCCATTACAAGCTACAATTTCACTTTTGAAAAAAAAACTTTGTATTTTTTAAGGGTTAAATGAGATTTATTAGTGGTCTTATAGAAAGTAACAATTCAGAGATAGGGATTTTGCTCAGTGGTTAAAGCACTTCTTATGGAGGCAGAAGTGCTTGAGATCAAATCTCTTATACCTCTTTATGTGTCTGATGTACATTGGTGGGAACATGTCTGTAATGTCAGCATTGCATAAGTGGAGGCAGGAGATCTTGGTGCAAGATGGCTAGCAAGATTATCCGTGTCTACAAGCTATGTCAAATGACTACACAAAGCAGAAGTTGAGGAGATCCTTTGTCTCCTACACTAGTTTCCAGATAAATACACATATGTGAATCCAGGTATATGTAAACAGGTATAAAGACACATAATACATATACAAACAAGGGAAAAATACTCATTGAGATTTGGTCTATTGCTATGTATTACAGCACTAAATACTAGCCCCCAATGTCTGTTTGCCCTCAGGGACAAGAGAATCCTCACATACACCAAGTAATTCTATGTGACTTTGCTCCTTAATGTATAACTATTGGCTGACTGCCAATAGCTGAGCATAAGAGAGGTCAGTGGGATTTTGGTTCCCAAGCTTGGGATCTGAGCAGGACCATGACAGAAGAAAGATAATATGGAGAGAAGAGTGGATGCCATGGGGTAAATGATTGTGAGAATTGGCCATGAGGGCTGACTAATCTGAGTAAGAGTAGCCCAGATGGAATATTGCAAGTCATATCTCAGGGTTATTGGCAAGGAAGTAAACATAATAGCACTGAGAGTAGTAGGTATCTGATCAGCTCTAGCCTTGATTAAGGGTCATTATAAATGTCAAAGTTTTGTGTCTTTTTTCTTTTTCTGGGAACTGAATGAGCAAAGGCAGGGTAGAAACTACTGACTTAGATTTAAAAAATCATTACAACAAATACTGATCATCTATTATAGCTTGTTCCCTTGCATTCTGCATTAGTGTAAATTCTACATGCATAAATTATTAAACCTATTTTATCCACATATTGTTTTAATATAAGACTCTGGAACATTTGACAGTTCATATCTTGAGTAGGAATTTTTTATAACAAGCAATAAAATCCTGTGGGAAGACTGATTTTTGTAGAAATAATATTCCTTTTGGCTGCAGTACTCTGAAGAATCCACAAATCTCTTGCAGCATTCCCAATTGTATCCTTAGAAAGAGATAAAACAAAGAGAGAGATCAGTATAACTTCCCAGCAGTGTTAATATGGTGGTTTTCATGGTTGCCAAAGGCTTGTTTTTGTCAATTAATTGGTCATTGGACAGTGTGAAGCACTAGGTCTTTTACCATATGAGGGCTAGCATGAAAAAGTTTTATTGCTGGAGAAATGCTTTTGAATGGGCTCCTAGAAACATTCCTTATTTTAAGTGTTTTTCTTTTTTTTTTTTCTTTTTTTTTTTTTTGCTTCACAGACAACAACTTGAGAAGATTCAACCAATTTGTCTTCTTCTCATGATTATTTCTCCATCATAGTACCCAGGTCAGTTAGGATAAGTGACCATGGGTGCGATCTGCTAAGGCCTCACCACAAATGTTTCATTTGTCTTCATTCACAGTTTACTTCTGGTTATCTTTTTTTATATAGAAACAGAAAGCAAACTAGCAAAAGGCAAATATTTCCACTGAATCATTTGATAGCTATTGGAAACAAATGATTGCAGATAATAGGCAGTAGGCATATTTTAGAGATGAGAAATTTCTTTGTGTATAACTTTTTGGAGCTCTCTATAAGTGTAATTGAATGCTGTCATATCCAGCATCCACAGTAGGCTGGAACAAGATGACCAGAGGCTCCACCTCCAAACTCGTCTAATATGAGTGGTCTCCTAAGGTTTAGTTTGTGAGCATTGTTTCAATGAATGACTATAGTATAAAAGTTTGAGAATTTAGCATCTACAAACACTGGCAGATGCAAGAAATATCTGCAGGTCATATTCATGAAAGCCTGAAGGTACAGACAGCAGCATAACTCCTGAGAGACTGTCTCAGTAGTTGCGTGAGCCATTTTAGGTCTTCAGAAAATGTGTGTTTTAGTTATTGCTCTATTGCTATGAAAAAATGACAGGAATAAGTAACTTTACGAAGGAAATATATACCCTTCCACCTGGACCCTTCTGCTGGGACAGACTGCTAGCTAGTCTACTCCCCGGAAGACCCCGTGTCCTGAGGGATAACAAAAGATCCACTGCAGTCAGAGCATTTGGGAAGAACCCTCCCGCAGTCCCACAGATGCCACTGGGAGCTAAGTGGACTTGGGGACTTATCACATTCCAAATCCCCCACCATCGGAATATCACTCCTCTCCTAACTGGTCCTTTTTGCTGGGACAGACTGCTTGTTAGTTTACTCCATGGAAGATACCTTACCCTGTGGCATACCAAAATATCTGCTGCACTTAGAACATACGATACCCAATCCTGAGGCATCCCAGGAGATCTGCTGCACACAGGGCATTTGAGAGAACAGCTAATGATATCCTAGGAAATCCAACTCACTCATAACACCACTGCTTGAAGGCATCCCAGGAGTTCCTCTGTACACAGGGCAACTGTGTACAGAGAAACCAACACCACAGTCTGAAGATTTCCTGGAGGCTCTGTGAAATGCAAGGCAACTGACCCAAAATACTAAAAGCCTTCCCAGAGCTCGGCTGCACATAGGGAAACAGAAAGCACAGTCCATAGACTACCATGGAGAACAGCTTCACACAGGACAACAGCTTGATGGCTCCTCTGAAGACCAAACAGTCTGAAGGCCTACCAGGAGATCTACTGCAGTCAGGGCAACAGATGAGCAGCTTCCCAGCCACTCTGAAGACCCTCCAATTGGAAGACCCCACAATCCTGTCTGCCTCAGCCAGTGCTGCAAGCATACCAGGAGACCTAATGCAATTGAAGGAAAAAGAGGCAGACTCAAGACAGACTCATCCAAACCAGGAATAACCAGATGTCAAGAGGCAAGTACAAGACCATAAGCAACAGAAGCCAATATACATGGGTGTCATCAGAACCCAGTTCTTCCACCACAGCAAGCCCTAAATATACCAACAAACCTGAAAATCAGAAAGGTGACCTACAGTTTTATCTCATGAAGATAATAGACTCCTTTAAGTAGGAGAAATATATATATATATGTATATATATATATATATATATATATCACTGAAAGAAATAGAGGAAAACATAGGGAAGTAGACAGAAGCAAATAAATACCTTAATGAAATACAAGAAAACACAATCAAACAGGTGAAAGAGTTGCATAAAGCTGTCCAAGACGTAATTGTGGAAATAGAAATAATAAAGTAAACACAAGGGGGGTGCAAAACTAGAAATGAAAAACCTAGGTAAGAGGTCAGGAATTGCAGATGTAAGCATCACCAAGAGAATACAAGAGATATAAGAAAGAATCTCATGTGTAGAAGATACTGTAGAAGAGATTGATACAACACTCAAAGAATATTCAAAACATAAAAAAACCTCGTAATCCAAAACATCCAGGAAATTCAGGATATAAAGAATAGACCAAATCTATGAAAAATTGGAATAGAGGAGAACATGGATTCCCAGCTTAAAGGACCTGAAACCTCTTCAATATAATCATAGAAGAAAACATCCCCAACCTAAAGAAAGAGATGATCATAAAGGTACAAGAAGCCTACAGAAAACCAAGCAAATGGGACCAGAAAAAAATATTATTGTCACATAATATCAAAACACTAAACAAACAGAACACAGACAGAATATTAAAGGTTGCAAAGGAAGAACAAGTAACATATAATGGTAGACATATCAGAATTACATCAGACTTCTCAACATAGAATATGAAAGCGAGAAAAACCTGGTAAGAGTCATGCAGAACATAAATGCAAGCCCAGGCTACTATACCCAGCAAAACTCTCAATCAACATAGACAGAGAAACAGAAATATTCCAAGGCAAAACCAAATTCAAACAGTATGTATCTACCAGGCCAACCCTACAAAGGATTCTAGAAGGAAAACTCCAACACAAGTAAGTTACCTACACAAAAGTAAAGACAAGATATTAAGTATCTTAGAACAAAGCCAAAGGAGAGAACCATAGCACATAAAGCCACCTACTAATATAACAGGAATCAACAGTCATAGACTCTACTCAACTATAAAAAGACATAAGCTAAAAGACTAGATATGCAAACAAGATCCATTTTGCTGTATACAAGAAACATACTTTAATAACAAAGACAGACACTATTTCAGAATAAAATGATAATAAAAATGTCATGCAAGCAAATGGTTGTAAGAAACAAGCTGGAGTTGCCTTTCTAATATCCAATAAAGTAGACTTTCAACAAAAGTTATCAGGCATGATGGGGAAGGACAGTTTATTTTTATCAAAGAAAAAAATTCACCAAAAGAAAGTCTCAATTCTGAACATCCATGCTCTAAATGCAAGAGCAACCACATTTATAAAAGGAACTTTTCTAAAGTTTAGAACACACATTGAAGCCCACACATAATAGTGGGAGACTTCAATACCTGACACTTATCAATGGACAGGTCATTGAAAGAGAAACTAAACAGAGACACAATGAAACTAATTGAGGTTATGAACTAAAAGGATTAATTTATCAATCCTTTGTCAATTTTGGAGAAGGTACCATGTAGTGCTGAGAAGAAGGTGTCTTCTTTTGGTTTACGGTTAAATATTTTATAGATAACTGAACAACTCTCTACTCAATAATAACATAGTCAGGGAAGAAATAAAGAAAGAAAGGACAAACTTTCTGGAATTTAAAGAAAATGTTGACACAACATAGACAAACTTTTGGGACACAAAGAAAGCAGTTCTAGGAGGAAAATTCATCGCACTAACTGTTCTTGTAAAAAAACTGGAGAGATCTTACACTAGTGACTTAACAGCAGAACTGAGAGCTTGAGAAAACAAACTCACCCAAGAGGACTTAAAGGCAAGAAATAGTTAAACTCAGGGCCAACATCAACCTAATAGAAACAAAGAGAACAATGCAAGGAATCAACAAAACCAAAAGCTGCTTCTTTGAAAAAATCAGCAAGATAGAGGAACCCCTAGCCAAACTAACTAAAGGGCCCAGAGCCAGTATCCAAAGTCACAAAATCAGAAATGAATTGGAGACAAAAGAACAGAAGTGGAAGAAATTAAAAAACATCAGATTCTACTACAAAAACCTATACTCACCAAAACTGAAAAATCTAAATGAAATGAATGATTCTTTTAGACAGATACAACATACCAAAGTTAAATCAAGAGCAGGTAAACTATTTAAATAGGCCCAAATCCCATAAGAAAGTAAGAAGTTATTAAAAACCTCCCAAACCAAAAGTGGCCAAGGGTCAGATGGATTTAGTACAGAATTCTACAAAACCTTCAAGAAGGCCTGACACCAATATTCCCCAAACTATTCCATAAATTAGAAACATAAGCAACACTACCTAATTCATTCTATGAAGCTACAATGACTCTGATACCTAAACTCCACAAGGACTCATGCAAAAAAGAGAACATTGGAACAATCTCACTTATAAATATTTCAATGTAAAAATATCCAATGAAATATTTGCAAACTGAATCCAAGAACACAAAAAAACCATCATTCACCACTATCAAGTAGGCTGTACCCCAGGGATGCAAGATTGGTTCACTATACCAAATCCATTAACATAATCCACTATATAGACAAACTCAATGGAAAAAACCACATGATCATCTCCTTAAATGCAGAAAAAGCATTTGAAAAAATACAACACCTCTTCAAGTTAAAACTATCAGAGTGATCAGTAATTCAAGGCCCATTCCTGAACAGAAAAAAAGGAATTTTTTTTTTGTAAACCAACATACAATATCAAATTAAATGAAGAAGTACTCGAAGGAATCCCACTAAACTGGGGGACAAGAAAAGGATGCCCACTCTCCCCATATTTATTCTTAGTACTCAAGACTTAGTGTACTTCAAGTACACTAAGACTTAGTACTTAGTACTTAGTGCTAGCTAGAATATAAGACAACAAGAGGAGATCAAAGGGATTCAAATTGGCAATGAAGAAATAAAGGTATCACTATTTGCAGATGATATGAGAGTACACATGAACGATCATAAAATTCTACCAGAGAACTTTTCCACCTGATAAACAACTTCAGCGAAGTGGCTGAATATAAAATTTACTCAAATAGATCAGTACCCTTCCTTTATAAAAATGATAAACAGGCTGAGAATGAAATTAGGTAAACAACTTCCTTCCTAATGGCTACAAAGGATATCTTGTCATAACTCTAACCAAGCAAGTGAAAGATCTGTATGACAATAATCCCAAGTCTCCAAGAAAGAAATCGAAGATTTTAGAAAATGGAGAGATCTCTCATGCTCAAGGATTAGCAGAATAATCATAGGAAAAATGGCCATGGTACTAAATGCAATCTACAAATTCAATGCAATCCCCATCAAAATCCCAACACAATTCTTCAAAGACAAGGAAAAAGCAATTTGCAAATTCATCTGGAAAGGCAAGAAACCCAGAATAACAAAAATATTTCTTAACAATAAAAGAATGACTGGGGGAATCGCCATCCCGGACCTCAAGCTCTACTACAGAGCAATAGTGATAAACAAAAAACAAAAAAACAAAAAAACTGCATTGCATTGGTATGTAGGCAGACAAGATGATCAATGGAATAGAATTGAAGACTCAGAAATAAAACCACACACTTAAGCACACTTTATCTTTGACAAAGTAGCCAAAAATATACAATGGAAAAAAATATCTTCAATAAATGGTGCTGGTCTAACTGGCTATCTGTATTTAGAAAAATGAAAATAGAACCCTATTTGTCACTATACACAAAACTCAAGTCCAAGTGGATCAAGGACCTCAACTTAAAGCCAGATACACTCAATCTAATAGAAGAGAAAGTGTGAAAAGATTTGAACTCATTGGCACAGGCAGAACTTTCCTAAACAGAATCCCAGTGGCTCATGCTCTAAGACCAACGATTGATAAATGGTACCTCATGAAACTGGAAAGTTTGTAAGACAAAGGATATAGTCATTAAGACAAATCAACATCCTACATATAGGGAAAAATATCCTCACTAACCCCACATTCTGTAGAGGATTAATATCCAAATTATATAAAGAACTCAAGAAGCTAACCACCAAAACACCACACAACCCAATCAAATATGGGTTATAGGAGTAAATCAAGAATTTACAACAGAGAAATCTTGAATGGCTGAGAAGCAACTAAAGAGATGTAGAAAGTCCGTAGTGTAGAAATGCAAATCAAAACAACCCTGAGATTCCACCTTACTTCAAACAGAATGGCTAAGATCAAATTCTTAGCTGGCAATACATGCTGGTGAGGATGTGGAGAAAGAGGAACACTCCTCCATTGCTGGTGAGATTGCAAAAAAGTTTCCTCAGAAAGTTGTAAATAGATCAACCTGAAGCCCCAGCAATGCCACTCTTGGGAATATACTCAAAACCTGCCCTGCATGCCACAGGGGCACATGTTCCACTATGTTCGTAGGTGCTTTATTTTTGATGGTCAGAAGTTTGTAGCAACCAAGATGTCCCACAACAGAAGAATGAATACAGAAAAAGTTGTTCATTTACATAATGGAGTACTACTCAGCTACTAAGAGTGAGGACATCTTGAGTTTTGCAGGCAAATGGATGGAACTAGAAAATATCATCCTGAGTGAGGTAACCCAGACCCCAAAGTATGTACTCACTAATATGTGAATATTAGCCAACCCCCCCAAAAAAACTAACCAAACAAACAAACAAACAAAAACCCCAAAAAAACAAAACAAAACAAAACAAAACAAAAAACAGAATACACAAGATCTCAAAAAAGTCAATAAGAGGAAGGGCTCAAGTGAGGATGTCTCAGTCCTACTTGGGAGGGTGAAAAAAGCAACAAGCAGGGAGGGAGGGAATGACAGGGCAGGGAAAGGGAGCAGTGCAGGGGAGGGACAGGGCAACATAACCTGGTATTGGGTGGGAGAAAATGACTGAAGCCTTGAAGACCAGCAGAAAGAATAGAAACAGGCAACCTCGGGCAGTCAGATGTTCGGAGGACCCTGCAAAATGGACCAGAGATCTGGGAAGTGAGAGTCTCTCAAGACTCAAAGGGAGGGAACCTAGACAAAATGCCCTACCGCGGGAATAGGGAACATGTAGAGCTCACATGCTGCAGAAAGACAGACCATCAAGTGAGGGTTGGGGTTGCTATCCTGTGGTCAAAACTCTGATCCATAATTCTTTCTGTCTGAAAGAACTGCAGGGATGGAAATGGGGGAGTGCCTCAGGTAAAGAAGGTCCAGAAACAGGCCCCAAATGGAATCCATCTCAAGGGGAGGCTCCAAGGCCTGATATTATTACTTAGGCTATGGAGCACTCCCAAAATTGGACCTACCATGACTGCCTTCATAAACCCCAAAAAGCAACTGAAATAGTTAAGTGCAGATATTTGCATCCAAATAAGAGAATTTGCTGAATTCTGAGATTGAATTAGGGAAATATATACTTTCAGACCTTGTGACTGCAAGCACCTAAGCAGCTTGCTCTTTTGAATGCCATTATGTTGATAGGTCTGATCACTTCCCTTTTAATTGAATGATTTTTATCTTACAGTAAAAAAAAAATCATTACCAGTTTCTAGTTTCCATTTATTTATAGCCTAGGTCATATTTGTATATTTATGTTTTGTGTACTAATGATAATGTTATGAAATTGCATATATCACAGAAAAATTAGCAAGGAGGACTACTTTAATCTTGCACAGTAATTGATTTTTTTCCTTCATGGTAAAGGAAAGCTAGTTATGATTTGGCCCCCTCTATAAATAGTTGTAATTTCATCGATCTCTATCATGTAGCTTCCATGGGACGCTGTCTGTGGTACTCTATTGTCAGTGTTATAAATTCATTTTGATATTTGTTTTTCACATCATTAGAAATTAAACATTTATAAAGAGCATCCTCATGTACCATCTTCTATTTCTGGAAAATAGGTTATTTCGTTTTGTAAGCTCCCAAGACGAGATTACACTCCGGCATGCCATCTGGCAAGATAATAGGATAACATCTAAAATCAATACTTTAATATGAGCCAGATAAAGTCTAATTTCAATGAGAATTAATGACATATGGTTGATGCTTAAAAAGGAAAAATAATTAATATCACCTTAAAAGCATATATATGCAAAAGTTCCAGAAGTATCTTCTTGGAAAAAGATAATGGAAAATAAAAAGATTGTAGTATTTTTCAGTTGATGAAAAAACTACTGGACTGGTTGCATATCCTACAAACACATGGGTTTTCTTTTTCTTCTTTTTTTTATGTTTGTTGTTTTTGTCTCCTGTTGAAATAAAGGCTCATTCAGTAGTCCAAACTGGGTTGAGATTCACTATACAACACCCTGTGTTAAACTTAGCCTTCAGAGTAACCTGAACTACCAAGTCCAATCCACATATTGAAGCTCTCAAGTAAGTAACAAAATATTTAATTGATAGTTTGCAAAGCTTCAACCTAAGCAAAGAAAAGGTAATAATTTATTTAATAGTGTGGATTTAAATACAAAAGACACGGATATTCAAATATGTTTGTTATAAGCAGAGTTATTTAAGATAAAGGCATGGTATGAAAGGAAAGAAAGCTAAGAACAAATTTCACAGCATTTATAACCCACACAAAGCCTCTGGCTTCACTTACACATATGTTGTATCTTACAATGAGGGAATAAAGATGTTTATTGAAGTCAAAACATATTTTAACCCCCTAACATGTAGTCATGCAGAAATGGAAAGTTTAAGGTTAATTTTGTTTACACAAGAGTTTCAGAATAAGCTCTGTGAGGTAAAGAAATAGCTCAGCTTTTAAGAATTTGTATAGTTCATGCACAGGTTCCTCGGGTTCCAGTGCATTCACATTGGGTTTTCACAATCATCTGTACCTCCAGCTCCAGTAGGTCTGACACACGCAATGAGTCTCAATGGACACATGCACTCCTGTGCACATATTCCATGCAGAAGCACACGCACGTATATAAGTGAAAATAAAATCATTTTGAAATGGTAAGGAGAGCAAGATATCTGTGAGCTCTATTTTTTTGCATCTATTGATTGTGCTTCTCTCTGGCCAAATTTGGTGAATGGAATCTAGATTTTTTTTTTAAATAAAATTTTTGTCTATGGGTTTACAATGCTTGTTGCATTTACATCATGAAAATGGTCTATTCTGACACTTGGATTGTTCATATTCATAATGAGAACTCACTTATAACATAAATAGCATGGTGTATAGAGATATTTTAATCAGAGCTATGGTTCCATCGAACCCTCATTGTATTTTTATTATGATTTTAATTATGTGATACAATCTCTATCAAAGATCTGCAAGTTTGCTGTACTGTGCTTGTCTTTTCAGGAACCTTCACAACTATGTTGTTTTAGAGCTAATTTTTATTATGCTAACCTCTCACATTGTCTCTGGTAAATCATGGTATGGTATTGATTCCTGTGTGATACTAAGTTCTTCTGTGTCCTCCAGTGTTACATGTACTCTTTTACTTATTTTCTTTGGTTCCAATTCGATGCATTGATTTTTAATTCATTTTAGCTACATGTATAATAATGTAAATTTGAATTTAAGACTCTTTTTTTCTTATTTGATACTGTTGTTAAGATTATGCACAGTTTTACCAATTTGTAATCTTGGAAATTTTTATGTAAATTCTAATCAACTAGCTTATGTACTACATAGATAAAATTCAAATAATTTTACCAAATTAAAATCCGCAGGGGAGGAGTCTGATGCTACGGTTCTGTTAGGGAACCATAAAATTGGCACTTTTAAAATTAATCAATTATTTTCATTTAATCTTCCTTTGCAGTCCAGTCGTTATCCCCTTCCCAGTCTGCCCTCCGTCTGTTCTTCATGCCATTCCTCCTCTCCCATCTCCAAGCTTATGTCCGATTCTCCTCTCTCACCCGCCAGACCTCCCCACCCTGGGACCTCAGCCTCTTGAGGGTTAGATGCGTCTTCTCTCACTGAAGCTGGTCCTCTTCTGTATCTGTGTTGGGGTCTCATATTAGCTCAATAAAGATGCTAGCAGTCAGTGAGCTGGGCAGAATAGGAGAGACTTATGAGTCCCCACAGGCAAGCTGGAAAATGCAGAAGAGAAAGGAAAGGGGATTTTCTGCCATGCTTCTGAGGATGAGATCTTGGGAAAAGTGACAGACGACAGGCCGCTTCCCTAGGTGGGAGCCAGGGATGTAGAGATGGGACTAAAAGCAACTGGAATTAGGGCAGGTTGAGAGGTGATGAGCTATGAGTAATGGAGATGCCCAGCAGTTGAACCAAGAGAAAAGGTTAAAATTGAGCAATGTGTGTCTGTGTTTTTCATTTACAAAACTTCTCCTAGCAGGGGCTGGTAGCATAGTCCATTTCCGGAGTTTAAAGCAGGGTAACAAAAGCTACATGCTACATAAAATATTTTATATTTTAATGAACCTCCCCAAAAAATAATTTCGGGGAGTCTTTGAAGATATATCTCAAATATATATTTTTGGTGTTATTTTACCAAGCAGTGAAAGGCCTGTGTGACAAGAACTTCAAATCTCTGAAGAAAAGATATTGACAAAAATATCAGAAGTTGGAAAGATCTCCCTTGCTCATATATTAGTAGGGTAATATATACACATACATACATACATACATACATACACACACACACAAACACACACACACACACACATACACACATTCTTTTTCTTTTTCCTTCCGTTCAGAAATCTTTGTATGCTCTTACAATCACCTTTCTAAATTTATGTCATAGCCATACAAAATATTTTATCATCATAAAGCACAAATATCATATTTAACTATGTTCTGATGAAAGGAAAATTGTTTTTCTCTTTATCTATTTCATTTTTACTTTATTTTCCCCATTAAATTACTTTTATTCACTTTTTATTCAGATGCCTACCCCTCTTCCCAATTTCCCCCTTGCACAATTTTTCTCCAATCCTCCCATCTTCCATATAACTTTCTCCTCTGAAAGGGAAGAACACTTCTGCCCCTGGAATCACCCTACCATGGAACTTCAAGTCTCTGCAGGTAAGTACATCCCCTCCCACTGAGGGCAGACAGGCCAGCTCAATTAGGAAAATGGAATCCACAGACTGGCAAAAACTTTAGGGAGAGCCCCCACTCCAGTGTTAGGGGACCCACATAAAGACCTAGCTAAAAATTTGTTACGTGTGTGTGGCACGTCCTAGATCGAACCTATCAATGATCCTTGGTTGGTCATTCAACCTCTGAGAGCCTTCAAGGGTCCAGATTATTGACTGTGTTGGTCTTCCTGAAGAGTTCCTACGCCCAGAGGGCCATTCATCTACCAACTCTTGTAGATGATTCCTTGAGCTCTGTCCAAATTTTGAATGTGTGCCTCAGGATATGTTTCAGTTAGCTGCAGGGTGGATCCTCTCAAAGTATAGTTATGCTTGGATCCTGTCTGCAAGCAAAACACAGTATCATTAATAGTGTCAGGGATTGGTACTTGCCCTTGGGAGTGGTCTCAGATTGGGTCAGTTATTGGTTGGACAATCCCTCAGACTGTTCTGTCTCTGATGCTGCATTCTTGAAGACAGGATACATTTTTGATTGAAAGTTTTGTAGGTGGGTTGCTGTTCTTATCTCTTGACTTGGTGTTCTGCCTGTCTGTAGGAGGTGGCAATTTCAGGTTCCATATCCCCATTGCTAGGAGTCAGCTAGAGTCATAACTAACCACTCCAGGTCTCTGGTATAACACAGAGATGACCTCCACACACCTAATTATGCAGGCCACCAATTTCTCTTTATTCTCCTGACTCTGGCTTTCTCTCCTGTCTCTTCTATATACTTTGTCCTGAACCTCCATTGTCTTCCCCCTCTCCTTGCTACCCAGCTCCCTCCTTCCATCTGACTTCTATGAATATTTTTTTTCTTCTTCTAAAGGAAATTCAAGCATATTCTCTTGAATCTCCCTTCTTAATTATCTTCCTTAGGTCTCTGGCGTATAGCATGGGTTTCCTGTATCTTGGGCAA
Organism: Rattus rattus; assembly: GCF_011064425.1. Taxonomy (NCBI): domain Eukaryota; kingdom Metazoa; phylum Chordata; class Mammalia; order Rodentia; family Muridae; genus Rattus; species Rattus rattus. Next base: position 107,326,262 of record NC_046156.1, read on the forward strand.
TATACACTTATAAGTAAGTACAATGTGTGTCCTTTTGTGACAGGGTTACCTCAATTAGGATATTTTCTAGTTCCATCTATTTGTCTGCAAAATTCATGATGTCCTTGTTTTTAATAACTTAATAGTATTCAAATGTGTGAATGAACCACATCTTCTATATCCAGTTTTTAGTTGAGGAACACCTGAGTTGTTTCCAGCTTCTGGTTCTACAAATAAAACCACTATAAACATAGTGGAGTATATATCGTTGTGGTATGGTGGGTTATCACTTTGGTATTTGCCTAAGAGTGGTATAGTTGGGTCCTTCGTTACATCTATTTCCAATTTTCTGAGAAAATGCCACTTAAACTCCAGAATGGTTGTACACACTTATACCATAAATGAAAGAGTGTACCCATTGTATGTCATGCCAGAATATGCTGTCCCTTTAGTTTGTTTTTATCTTAAACATAATTATTAATATAATTAGAATCTCAGAGTTGTATTAATATCCTTTGCCATGGTAACTAAGAACACTGAACATTTCAGTAAGTGCTTCTTGGCCACTTGAGGTTTGTCTGTTGAGAATTCTCCACCTAGCACTGTACCCCACTTTTAATTGGGTTATTTGGTTTGTTGGTTCCTATCTTTTTAAATCCTTTATATACCTTGGATATTGTCTCTCTGCTGGATGTAAGATTGGTGAAGGTATTCTCCAAATCTGTAGTATGCCATTTTTGCTATTAACAATATCCTTTGCCTTCACAGAAGATGTACAGTTTCATGAGGTCACATTTATTAATTGTCGATCTTAGGGCCAAAGCCACTAGAGTTCTGTCCAGGATGTTGTCTCCTGTACCAATGAATTCAAGACTATTCTCTGCTTTCTTTCTATTGGATGTAGTGTGTTCATGGAACACTTGAACATGAGTTTTATACGGTGTGATAAATATAGAAATATTTGCATATTTCTATCTCTAGACATCCAATTAGACTTGTACCATTTTTTGAAGATGCTTTCTTTTCTCCATTGTATGATTTTGGCTTCTTTGTCATAATTCAATTGTACATAGATGTGTGTCTTTATTCCTGATTCTTTGATTCAATTCTGTTGATCAGCTTCTCTGTTTCTATACCAATACCATGAAGCTTTTGGTGCTATTGCTCTTTAGTAAAGCATGAAGGTAGGAATGGTGATACAGTCAGAACTTCTGTTACTGTACAATGTGTTTCTGCTACCCTGGGATTTTTGTTTTTCTCTATGACACTTCATAGATAATTGTTCTTTTAATATCTGTAAAGAACTGTGTTGGAATTTTGAAAGGAATTGCATTGAATGTATAGATTGCTTTTGGTAAGATGTCCATTTTTCTATGTTAACCATACTAATATATGAGCAAGGGAGATCTTTCTAACATCTGATACTTTTGTCAATATCTTTCTTCAGAGATTTGAAGTTCTTGTCACATGGGCCTTTCACTGCTTGGTAAAGTGACACCAAATATTTTAAATTATTTGTGGTTATTGTGAAGGGTGTTGTTTCCATGACTTGTTTCTCAGTCCATTTATTCTTTGTATAATGAGAGCTACTGGTTTTTTATTTTTATTGGTTATTTTATTTATTTATATTTCAAATGTTATCCCACTTCTCAATTTCCCCTCCATAAACTTGCTATAGCATCCTCCTACCTCCTGTTCCTAAGAGATGCTCCCACTCCCACCCCAACCAACTCCTTCTTCACTGCGATAGGATTCCCCTATGCTGGAGCATCGAGCCTCCATAGGACAAAAGGCTCCCCTTCCATTGATGCCAAATAAGGCAATCCTCTGCTACATATACAGCTGAAGCCATGGTTTTCTTCCCGTGTACTCATTGTTTGGTACTTTAGTCCTTGGGAACTCTGGAGATTCTGGTTGATTGTTACTATTGTTCTTCCTATGGGGAAGCAAACTGCTTAAAATCCTCTAACTCCTCCTTTGGGATCCTCACACTTAGTCTGTTGTTTGGCTTGGAGCATTCACATCTCTTTTGGTCAGGCTCTGGCAGCACTGCTCAAGGAACAGTATCAGGCTCCTGTCAGCAAGTACTTCTTGGCATCAGAAATAGTGCCTGGGTTTGGTATCAGCATATGGGAGAGATCCCTAAGTGGGACAGTCTCTTGATGCCTTTCCTTCAGTCTCTGCTCCATACTTTGTCGCTGAATTTCCTTTATATAAGAACAATTCTGGATAAATATTTGGGATGGGTGAGTGGTACCATACAAGGTCTACCCCTATTTTGGGTATTTCAGTTAATGTCATCTCTGTTTGGTCATGGGCACATTTCCTGGTATCTGTGGCTTTCTAGTGGCTAGCCCCAGGTTCCCCGGCTCCCACTGCTACACACCTCCATGCAATTTCCTGACCTTCTGTATTTTACCGTCCACACCTGATCCTGACCCAATTTTTTCCTTCCACTTCTCTCTCCCTCCCAGTTCCCTCTTTCCCTTTCCCTCTAGTGATTATTTTGTACCCTGTTCTAAGGAGAACTGAGGCATTTACTCCTTAGTCTTCCTTCTACTTGAGTTTCACTGGGTCTGTTTTTTGTATTATGAGTATTTCAAGATTTTTGCCTAATACCACTTTATCAGTTAGTATACACCATGTGTGTCCTTTGGTGACTGGGTTACCTCACTCATGATGATATTTTCCAGTTCCCTCCATTTGACTGTGAATTTCATGAAGTCATTGTTTTTAATAGATGAGTAGTACTCCATTTTGGTAAATCTACCATATTTTCTGTATCCTTTCTTCTGTTGAGGGACATCTGGGTTGTTTCCAGCTTCTGGCTATTATAAATAAGGCTGCTATGAACATAGTAGTGCATGTGTCCTTGTTATATATTGGAGCATCTTTTGGGTATATGTCCAGTTGTGGTATAACTTGTTCTTCAGATAGAAATATTTCCAATTTTCTGAGGAACAGACAGACTGATTTCCAGAGTGGTTGTACAAATTTGCAATCCGACAAGCAATGGAGGAGTGTTCCTCTTTCTCCACATCCTCCTCAGTATCTGCTGTCACCTGAGTTTTTGATCTTAGCCATTCTCACTGGTATGATGTAAATCTCAGGATCCTTTTGATGTGCAATTCCCTGGTGACTTAGGATGTTCAAACATTTTTTAAGTGCTCCTCAGCCATTTGAGATTCCCCAGTTGAGAATTCTGTTTAGCTCTGTACCCCATTTTTAATAGGGTTATTTGTTTCTCTGGAGACTAACTTCTTGAGATCTTTGTACATATTGGATATTATACCTCTTTTGGATGTATGATTGGTAAAGAACTTTTCCCAATCTATAGGTTACCATTTTTTCCTATTGATAGTTTCCTTTGCCTTACAGAAGTTTTTCAATTTTATGAGATCCCATTTATCTATAGTTGATCTTAGAACCTGAGCCATTGGTGTTCTCTTCATGGAAATTTTCCATGTGCCCTTATTTTTCAGGTTCTTCCCCACTTTCTCTTCTATTATTTTCAGTGTGTCTGATTTTAAGTGAAGGTACGTGATCTACTTGGAATTGAGCTTTGTACAAAGAGATAAGTACAGATTGATGTGCATTCTTCTATGATGTGCTAACTGCCAGTTGAACCAGTATCATTGGTTGAAAATGCTTTCTTTTTTCTACTGGATGGTTTTAGTTATTATGTCAAAGATCAAGTAACCATAGGTATGTGGATTCATTTCTGGGTCTTCGATTCTATTCCACTGATCTACTTCTCTGTTTCTGTATGAATACCATGCAGTTTTTATCACTACTGTTGTGTAGTGAAGCTTGAGTCAGGGGTGGCGATTTCCTCAGAATTTCTCATATTTTGGAAAATAGTTTTCCCTATTCTAGGTTTTTTCTTTATTCTAGATGGATTTGAGAATTGATCTTTCCAAGTCTATGGAAAGATTGAGTTGGAATTTTGATGGGGATTTTTATTTTAAGTTAATTTTCTATCTAGCCACTTTGCTGAAACTGTTTATCAGAAGTAGAAATTCTTTGGTAGAATTTTTGGTTGTAAATTTTGTATACTGTCGCATCACCTGCAAATAGTTATATTTCAATTTCTTCCTTTCCAATTTGTATTCTTTGTTTTTCTTTAGTTGTTGCATCACTCTAAGTAGAATTTAAAGTATTGTATTGAAGAGATACAAAGAGAATAGACAAACTTATCCTTGATTTTCGTCGGATTCCTTATCTTTCTCCCATTGATGTTGACAATTAGATTGCTATATATTGCCTTTATTATGTTTAGGTGTTTGCCTTGTATTTTGAATCTATCTAAGACGTTTTAACATGAAGGAGTGTTAATATATGTCAAAAGATTTTTCAGCATCTCATGAGATGATCGTGTATTTTTGTTTTTGTTATGTTTTCTCTTTCAATTTATTTAGATGTTCCAGTTTTGTGGAACAAAGACTTTTGAAGTAAGACACTATTTCTTTTAAGTTTCCTCAGTGTTTGTTGCTATATCTCACTTATCATTTCTGATTTTATTAATTTGCACACTGTTTTTCTGCTTTTTAATTAGTTTCACTAAGAGATTGTGTATCTTGTTAATTTTCTCAAAGATCCATCTCTTGGTTTTCTTGGTTCTTGTATTGTTCTCTTTGTTTCTAATTGATTTATTTCTGCACTCATCATGGTTATTTCCTACTGACCACTTTCCTTGGGTTTGTTTGGTTCTGATTTTTCCTTGAGCCTTACAGGTATACTTTTACAATTTTAGTATGATATCTCTTCAATTTCATTATGAAGGCCCATAGTCCTTTGAATTCTTCCTTTAGCACTGCTTTCCTTAAGTTCCATAAGTTTGGATCTGTTGTATCTAACTTTCACTGAAAGTTAGAGGGTTTTTTCCTTGATTTCTTCTTTGAACCAGTGGTCATTGAGTAGAAAGTGGTTTGGTTTTCATGAGTTAGTAGATTTTCTGTTCTGTTGTTTTGAATTCCAGTTTTACTTGATCTGATAAGTGCAAAGGGTTGTTTCAATCTTCTTGTATCAGTCAAGGCTTGCTATGTGACAGTGAGCATGGTCAGTTTGGAGAAGTTTCCATGAGTTACAGAGAAGAAAGTATATTATTTTTTTTGGTGTAATATTGTTTAGATATCTGTTAGATCTATTTGATCCATAATTTCTGTTACTTTCATTATTTACCTGTTTAATTTCTGGTTTGATGACCTGTGCATAGGTGAGAGTGGGATATTGAAGTCTCCCACGATTCATGTGTGATTCAAGATTTAGCAATATTTGTATTGCAAATGTGAGTACCGTGGCATTTGGGGCAGAGATGTTAAGAATTGGCATGTCATCTTGGATTTTTTTCTTTGATGAGTATGGTGTGTCCTTCCTTGACTCTTTTGATTACTTTCAGTTATATGTCTATTTTATTAGATATTAGAGTGGATACTCCAGCTTGTTTCTTGCCTTCACTTGTTTGGAAAAGCTTTTTCTAGCACTTTACTCTGAGGTAGTGCCATATTTGTTGCTGAATGTGTTTCCTTTAGGCACCAGAATTATGGATCCTGTTCACATATCCAGTCTGTTAGCTGCATATTTTTATTGGAGAATTGACTCCATGAATATTGAGAGGTATTGATCACCAATGATGGGAATTTTCTGTTATTTTTATATTAGCTGTATTAGTTTTTGTGTGTGTCTATGTGCATGTGCGTGCATGTGTGTGTGTGTGTGTGTGTGTGTGTGGCAGTGTGTCTGTGTCTGTGTATTTGTTTGTTTTCTTTGGGTTTTCCTGTGACATATTTAATTTCTTTTGTTTTCATGGGGTCAGTTACCTTTCTTGTGTTGGAGTTTTCCTATTAGTATCCTCTGTAGGGTAGAATTACTGGAAAATATTTAAATCTGGTTTTTTGATTTTTGTTGGTTTGTTTTTTTCTTGGACTATCTTGGTTTCTCCATCTATAGTGACTGAAACATTTGCTGGGTATAGTTTTCTAGGTCAACATCTGTAATCACTTAGAATTTAAAAACATCTCCCCAGGCCTTTCTGACTTTTATAGTCTCTGTTGAGAAGTACAGTATAATTCCAATAGGTCTTCCTTTATGTGTTAATTGGCCTCTTCCTTGGTTTTGTACATTTAATGTTTTATGTATTTATTATGTGGGAAGAGGATTTTCTCTTGATATTCTTTATGTTTCATGTATGTTTATACCCCCTTTTTTAGGTTAGGGAGATTTACTTCTATGATTTTATTGAAAGAATTTTCTAGGACTTTAATCTGAAAATCTTCTCCTTTTATTTCTGTTATTTCTTCTGTTAAATCTTCTTAGGTTATTTTTGTTATTCTATTATTCTTTTTCATAGTGTCCCCAATTTCCTGTATGTTTTGTGTTGGAAATGTTTTAAAGTTTGCATTTCCTTTGACCAGTGTATCAATTTCTTCTGTCTTATCTTCTATGCCTGATATTCTCTCTTTTATCTCTTGTATTCTGTTGGTGATATTTGCAACTGTAGTTCCTGCTAACTTGCCTAGGTTTTCCATCTCCACGATTCCCTCAGTTTATGTTTTCTTTATTGCTTCTATTTCCATTTTCATATCAAACAATTTTATTAATTTTCTTCACTTGTTTGATTGTACTTTCCTCTATTTCTTTAAGAAATTTAATTTTTCCTCTTTTAAAGGTCTCCATCATCTTCATAAGATGTGATATAACGTGACTGTCTTGCTTTTCAGGTGTATTAGGATATCCAGGGCTTGCTGTAGTAGGAGAGCTGTATACTAACAGTGTAACATTGCCCAGACATTTGTTGATTCTGATTTTGTGCTGGCCTTTAACCATCTGATTGTCTCTTGTGTTCACAGGCCTGGTAGCCCTGGGTGGTAGCATGCTTCTTTTACTGCAGGTAGAACTGGTAGTTTGTAGTTGTAGCACTCTTCTGATTGTTTTGAGTAGCAGCAGTCATCCAGGGAAGCAGGCTGAGCTGTTGACCAGTGTAGTAAAGTGCAGATCCTAATTGCACTAGATTTTGGATCACGAGTTGAGTCTGTTTAGATTGCACTGAATTATTTTATAAAGAAAAGAATAGACAATATTGTTTTCAAGTATATTTATTTTTATCAGTGTCTAGAATAGTTTAACATTTAAGAATAGGTGTTATTCCTACAGGGGATTAAGTTTCACCTCCTAGAATCTATATCAACTATTACAATAATCGTTAACTCCAGTTCCAAGGAATAAAGTACCTCCTTCCAATCTCTTTAGGGGGCAGATGCTCATGGTGTACATGAGCATTTGCCAGAAAAACACTCATATATAAAATAAAATCAATGGATCCTAAACAATAGAAATGTATGTATATATTGCAGTGCCTTTGATTGGGTTTATATTTGATACCTATACACATTCAGAAAGAATTGTTCTGAACCAGCTACTAACATATCTATCTGACTTCTTTTATTACAACGTGTAAAACATTGCTTTGTAATATTATTTTATAAAATCAGGATTTATTTCTGCATTATGTTGTTATTTAATTTTCACTTCTTTTGGGCATCTTTAGTTTTCAATCAGGATTTCTTTATAACATTCATCTAGGCACCAATACTTTCCTCCATTTCTCAAACAATATATTTATTTTCACAGAGTTTTATGATAGCATCTTAACCTCATCAATAAATACAGCTTCCCATTCTGTTGGTTTCACATCTCTAGATTTTATGTATCTGAAACTCAGGATATGTACACCTTGGATTGATTTTATATTTCTACTGTGGAAGTTTATGTTCATAATATCCTTCTACTTTTTGTGTTACTTTCTAGTTATTTCAGTTAATTTTTCATTATCCTGATTATTAATTTTCATTGTCAACTTGACACAAACTAGTGTCATCTGGAAAGAGGAAAACTCAACTGAGAACTTGCCCCCATCAAACTGACTTGCGGACGCAAGTATGGACAGTTTCTTGATTGCAAATTGATATAGGAAGACGGAGCACACTGTGAACATACATCCCAAGAAATTGGACCATGACTTTGTAAGCCAAAGAATTTTGACCAAGAATCCAGGATAGCAAGCAAATAAGCATATTGACTCCATGATGTTTCAGGTTTTTGTCTTGAGCACATTGAGATTTTTCTTATTGATAAACTGAGGCCTGGAAGTGTAAGATAAAATAGTGTATTTCACTATAGCTACAGTAAGCACACTAGAACTTCTGATATATTAATTTTCTCTGTAGATTTATAGTAACTACAGTTACAACTACATTAAGTCGTTTACTTACTGTAAACTTACTGTATACTTACTGATGTTAACATCTTTGTTACTGTTTACTTACTGTATGCTTACTGATGTTAACAGCTTTGTCTTTTCTGAAATATAATTGATTACTTCATTATTGTTTGATATTTTAAATACTGGGTGAGATTTGATGTTAAATCTTTATTTCCTACCTTTCTTTTAAATGAGTATTACTTTCCTACTTAACTCCTTAAGTTACATCTATTTGGATGAGTTTGTTTTATACAATATTTTCATATTAGCTAACTGCAATGTTTTTATGTATTTACATTTCAAATGTGATCTCCTATCCCCTACACTTGGGAAATAAGCCTTCACAGGACCAAGAACTTCTCTTCCCATTCATGCCTGACAAGGCCACCCTCTGTTACATATGTGACTGAGCCTTTTTACCTCCATGTGTACTCTTTGGTTGGTGGTTTAACTGCAATGTTATTAAAATAAAGTGTTTTCATAGATTACTGTGCTAACTTAATCTGTACCAGCTTGAAATGCACAAACACTTACACCTATGAGAAAAGGCTTCTGTGTCTTCTCATAGAAAGTTGGTATATGTTCAGTCTCATGCTAGAAGACTTTACAACATGTTTAAGGATATGATAAAGTTTGCTTTGCTTTGCTGGTGGCTTACATGGCTGCTAAATTTGATATTTTAGTCTATTTGGAAGCAACAGTGGTGTATACATGCTTCAAGTATATTCATATATCTATAATGAAAATTCATGTTCATTTTAATAATATATTTAAGTCATTTATAATACAAAAACGTTCACAAAATAAATTCATTGTAGTCAACAAGAAAAATTGTAACTAGCCTTCTTATTCGCAAAGTATATTTCTCTTCCATTCATTATTGCTTACTGACAACAGAATTTGTCAAGCTGATTGTACACATTAACCTGGAACCCTCAGGTTTGTTGTATGATTATATTGTCAAGTAAGAAAAATCCTATCAGCTGAAGTGTGACAATTACTGAAATTATTATGTGGAAGGAGCAAAGGTTAAGTACATATCACTGGAAAGCTCTGAGAGGGGACAGGTTTCTATCTATAACTATGACAGATGGACCCTAAATAGTTTGGAAGCCCAGGTCATAGAATTTTGGATCAGAACATCTAGGTAAAAATGTACATTTTCAACAAAAACTTGTTACTTAATAGTCACTGGGCCAGCAGAGATGGCTCAGCAATAAAACACATTTACTAATGTTTTAGAGAATCCATTTGAGATTTCAGAACCTTTGTGGTGTATCACAACAGTGCGTGGCTTTTATTCTACAAGAACCAACACTCACTTCTGGGCTCCATGGGCATTGCACTTACCTGATTCACATGTGCATCTCTAGCCAAAATATTCATTCTCATAATGTAAATTTTAATTTAAAAGAATTAGGAGTCACTAAAATAGTAGTTAACAACATAGGGAAGGTGACCTTACTAAAACACTTTGAATAAAGGGACTAGATATATACTATCAGGTTAATGCACAGTCAGAGTGGCTAGCGTTAAGCAGTCATTTAAGACAAACCAATTGATACAACTAGAAAACCTGCTGACTGTTTCCAGAAAGTTATTGCGGCCCTCTACATAACAGTGGTCATGTATTCGGGTAAATAGTATGGAAAATGAACTCTAGTGGAGAAACTTACAGTTTTGAAATTTAGTATACATGGATCCACTTGGAGATGTGGTAGTTATGAGTAGAGGAAAGAATAAAGAATAAAAATAATAATATAGTTTAGAGATGTACATACTGTAAATGAAGTAAAGTATAAGCATGAAAGTTCCTTCTGTGACAGACCTGTGCCAACACATTAGCAGACCACCTAAATCTGTATCTATAATCTTTAAAATCCACATTAAAAATATAAACCCATAATTAAAAATATATTGTTCCAGTTTCTTCAAAATTAAATGAGATATCACAGATGTAAGAATATATGTGCTTTCCAGCTCTTAACTTGTGGGCTGCAACCCTTTTGGTGAGTGGTACAACCCTTTCACAAGGGTTTCCTAAAACTGTCAAAAGCAGATGACTTGCATTATAATTCATAAAAGTAGCAAAATTAAAGTCATGATGTAGTAACAAAAATAGTTTATAGTTGGGGTCCCCACAAAACGAGGAACTCTATTAAAAAGTCACAGCATAAGGAAGGCTGAGAGCCACTGGGTTGGAAGGTTAAGGCCCTTGTTTTCAGGCCTGAAGACCTACATTTGATCTCTAAAACATTGTGGAAGGAGATAGCTGATTCCCTTTGCAGGTTGTCTTCTAATCTCCAATTTCATAATGTTGTACATACATACCACCCACCTGTTAAAAAATAATTAGATGTAATCTAATGAATACATTGAATCATTATATATAAAAAAAAGAATACATGTGTTTTCAAAATACAAACATGTAGTGTTTTCATGAGAATAAACACAGACCATTGTACAGCATTCCTAATGATATTTACCTTGAAAAAAATTTTTGTGGGGGGAGTGATCCTGTATCTATGAGATTCAAGAACAAGAATTTGAAAAGATTTCTATCATAAGACTATTAATATCTGCAGGTATATGCAAAAAAAACATGGTTTAAACAGAAGTGAGTTAATCTTAGGGATTAGTTAAAGGAATATATTTGGCTTTCCTTTTTGTCCCTAAAGTACTAGGACAGTTTCAGCCTTGAAGAGAAGATGGATCAGGTATTAATGTTTTATGTCCTGGGTTTTATAGAAAAATTGAATCTGACTATCTTGCCTAATGACTGTCTGAATTAGCCTGGTTTCCTAACTGCTTCTGGTAGATGAAAATATTCTTGTTATTGTAGTTTTTGATCCTGAATTTCTTATTACTATACTGAATGAATGAAGACCACCAACTTTGTGAAGCAAAAGTGTTAGAATGTAGTAACCATTTAGAACCTAGTATCATCAAGCACATTTAGTATTTATTATAGTTGTCAAATGTTTAAATTTAGATATTAAGGATTTTACATCATAATATATATATGTATATACATATATGTACATATATATTTATACTTTTGTATTATATTTCACAGATATTCAACACAACTTTAATATTCCAGACATAAAGATCTGTGACTATTCAAAGTTTTCTGTGCTTCTGAATGGTTCATTGAGGCTACTTATCTTTATGCAAATGACTTTGGGAAATAAGCTGGGAAATTAAAATTTGCAGTTTTTCATTGAGTTTTTTCAAATTTAGATTTGATTAAGGCCTTAAACATCCATCAGTTTTTGTTTTGATGAAAGATTGTATTTATTGAAAATGATACAAGTTTAGTTCATAGTAAAAGGTAGTGCAGCTAGAGGAGCTTAGAGATTTGAACCTTGTCTATCTTTAGAAAAGATTTGAAGAAAAAGATATCTTCAAAAAAAGTAAAGAGAAGTTGGGGGAAAAGAAGATTCTTTTCTACACTTCTTAGATTCGCCTTTAGAGTAAAGGATTCCTTGTTGAATCAAATATTTCAATGGGCTTCCTCCGTTCAAAGAGCAAATCAAGGTTCTATTCAGGAGTGTTCAATAGATTCTGACTGTTCTACATCAGAATACAAAAAGACTTCTTTATTGTGTGCCTGGCAATGGGTAACTTTTTTTTTTCATGTGATTGCCTTCCATAGCTTTTCCCTTCCATATGGATTTGTACTTTGCTCCTGTGTAAATTGTTATTAGGAGCAATTGTGTTCTCTCTGGTAGAGTAGGAGCAGACACATAGGAAATGGGATTCATTTTGAAGTCATATTATTTGGGCACAGCAGAGTTGACCAAACTGCCAGTGTCAAATTTTTTTTTTTTACTTTTCTACTGTATTTTCTATATGATGGCAATCTACATTAAATAATGTAGACTTTTGAAAATGCACCATTGCCATCATCCTTCCTGGCAAGGATATTTTTTCAAAGAATGACAGTTATATGTGTTATAAAATATACAACTGCAAATCAAAGTTTCCCAATCATCATGGCAAGTGCATTAGGTAGCAAGGCAAGTGTGCATAGACAAAAGCATTTGAGAAGGAAGAGATACAGAAAAGGTGACTGCAAACTGCATTTGGGATTCAGGAGGATTTTCTAGGGGCTATTATGAAACTCGTGATTTAATAAAGAAAAACAGATAGAGTGATCATCTCATGCTCAATGGTCCTAGAGAAAGAAGTAAATAGAATTTTTCCAGCCAAATGTGATTATATAGTTAACCAGATGAGAAAACCAAGGAAACAGTTAAACAGAATTAGAAAATGCAGTACTGAAAAGTAGCACCAATCAAGGTGGTTGGTGCTAATGAAAATCTCTCTGTGGCTATAACTTTCTAGAAGAATTAAACTCTATTATACTATATGAGACTCATAATTATTTTTATCTTAGGTATGGTTATAATAATTATGTTTCTTTTAAATGATCTACAAGAAAATAGAAAATGGAAGTCATAACAACTCTGTTTAACTATGCAAGGGGTGTTAAATAACAAACTAATCTGAGTCTTACCAGAAGTTTAAAATAGTCAGTTGTGAAGATTTCAAATAGAAAAACACAAAGGACTTAAAATTAAATAAAAGATATACACATTACACAGGAGAAATAGTGATTAGAAAAGTGGGAAGACAGAAGATGCCTATGATGACAGTTGGCGAGGGACTGGTCTTGTCTGAGGTAACTGCATCTGCTGTGTGTGGCAAAGAGGAGTATAGTGCTTGCTGTGGCTGTGGACTGGAAGAGGGGTAAGTTTTAGAAAACATAAAGAAAGAAAAGAACAGCTCTACTAGAATTTGATATTGTCCAGAGAAATCCCTATTAGTCATCATTTTAAGGCAAAGTATGCTAGTTTGTTGGGCCTTGTCTTTGGTTCACAATGATACTGCTTGAGCCTATCTCAGCAAGATAAAGAAAATGATTCCTGCTGTTCAACTATTTTTGGAATGCATGTATTTCTCTCAGTGTTACTACACTAGCCTCCTGGGCAACAAATAGGTTCAATGTTGTTTCAATGAAAAAATAAGGGGATGTTGGCGTTCCTCAAAATGTAAGTAGTTTTCATCTTACTACTTTTTCACAGCAATAGGTTCAAAACATAGACACATGCAATTTGAGCAGTAGACACATATTTGATGGAATTTAACGGATATTATTTTGTGCCCCTGCTGCTACTCTATGACACGTCCTCTTATGTGTTATTCTGTTTTGCTTTGGTTTTGTTGCCAATTTCAGAATTCTGGATGAAATATCACTCCTCTCAACATTTCTTCCAGCTGCAGAAAAAGTATAACTCTGTGGACCTGAATGCCAGAATTAAATTCTCTCACTAAGAAAAAGTTATTTCAATCCCCATTGCTGTTGTAAGTACAGAGAAGCCTCATGATTGAGTTATCCTAACAACGTGGAAGGCCAGAAACACTTGAGAGTTAGCAATAGTCATGACAATGAAGGAACATATGTGAAGGAAACTCAGACAGTTTAGAGAAACTTTAGAAATTGTAGAAAAAAGAAACTGTTGCATACATCTATAATGTCAATACCTTACTATAATGAAAGTATTAGAAATAGAGACATCAGACAGAACAGAGATACATTGGAAGTATGGAAGTGTTTTATACAAGGCAAAAGAAGGTGCTGGGAATGACAACAAATACAGAATCAAAAAAATAGTGTCAGTTAGGGTCATCTCCTCACATACATTACCTGGCCCATTCTGAAGATGTGCTATCTTCTAAAGGGACTTAAGGCATGCTATCTCACTATCTTGCACATAAGGCTCAATGAGGCAAGAATTAAGAAATTTATTTTTCTTAATATCACATTATTAATTTTATTATTATTATTATTAGTAGTAGTAGTAGTAGTATTGTAAACTTTCTTTAAAAATGAGTATCAAAGTACACATAAGTGGATTAGTACGAGAGCACAAGCTATGTATTAGAGAAGAAGCAGAGTAGAACTATCAATTTTGTTCATTGATAAGCAGAAGCAGGAATGAAATCCTTTCTTAAAGAATACATTTCCCTCTCTACCTCACCGTCTTATATAATAGGTGATTACTTCATTTCCCCATGTTTGAACCTGGAATATTTCCCCTGTGATACCTGTACAGTAAGTGTCTCACGTTTTCCAAATCACCCTTAAAACCACTCCTTCTTAATAAATATTACATGTACAGGATAAATTGGATAATTTACAACCTTGTTTTAAGTCCTCAATTTTATTTGTCCTATTGTAATTATAAAGTCACCCTATTATTAAATATATCTCCTTTTATTAACTTGGCATAGTCCGTTCCCTATTTTTAAAACAAGGTTTAGGCAAACATATTTTCAAACTTTGCACTGACAATCATCCTATCTCCCACCATAAGTATGAACTGCTGAATTGCTGGACGCTAAATAATTATCCCTGTTATGAATGGTGGTAATTGTGCCAACTATTTCCTTTTGTGACTTCAAAACCAGACTCAGGATGAGAAAATGTTTAAGCATTATTTATCTAGAGCTAAGTGAAAGGGAATTCAAAGATGAGCTCAAGGCGAATGTGTGTGTTAGGGACCTTTATCACTACACATATTGAGAATAGAAAATATTGCACAGTTTTTAAAATGTTCCTTTCATTGTGAGCTTTAAGTAAAGTGAAAATGTGAGACATATATGCAAACCTGAAATTCTAATTCATATTTTATTTGGGATACAGGTGTTCAGCAAGAAGCAACACAAATAATCAGACAGATTTACCCTGATTTCCTACCTCCTGCAACCCAGGTTTTAATGGTTCCACACTAATTTGTAAATCCCATTTTAAATAATGTGTTTGTGCTATTTTTTGTGTATCTACTAAGGAATGTAAAGTGACTTCATTAAATTTATTTGTAGAAAATCCAAGTACATATATTAAACCACATGCTTTCTGAGAGTAGTCATTGACTCTTTTTACTTCCTTGCTTTCCTCCCTTCCTTCCTTGAGCCTACCATTCCTTACATTTCTTTCAACTTTCCATGTTCTTTGCTGACTTTATCTATCTATCTATCTATCTATCTATCTATCTATCTATCTATCTATCTATCTATCTATCCAGTCCAATTTAATTCCCCTCCTGGTCCCCTTGAAGGTCCCATATCCCATACCCCTCTCCCACACTACCCTCACCTATTTTCCACAAGGATATCCCAATTCCACCTACCCCACCAAACCTCTAAACTTCATGGGGCCTCTAGCCTCTTGATGGTTAGGTGAATATTCTCTGACTGAACCCAAACCCAGGAGTCCTCTGCTAAATATGTGTTGTGTTGGAGGCCTCATCTCAGCTGGTTTATGCTGCCTGGTTGGTGATTCAGTGTCTGAGAGATCTCAGGGGTTCAGGTTAATTGAGACTGCTGGTCATCCTACAGGGCTGCCCTCCTCCTCGCCTTCCTCCAGCTTTCCCCTAATTCAACCAGAGGTTTCAGCAGCTTTTGTTCATTGGTGGGTTCACATATCTGCATCTGACTCAGTTGCTTGTTGGGTCTTTTGGAGAGCAGTCATAGTAGGTCCCATTTTGTGAACGCCCTTTAGTTTGAGTAATGGTGTCAGGTATTGGGGTCTCTGCTTGAACTGGAACCCACTTTGGGCCTATTGCTGGACCTTATTTTCCTCGTAGTTTTTCTCCACTTCCATCCCTGCATTTCTTTCAGACAGGAAGAATTAAGGGTCAAAGCTTTGGCTGTGGGATGGCAACCCTATTACCACTTGATGCCCTATCTTACTGCTGGAGGTGGATTCAATAAGTTCCCTCTCCCCACTGTAGGACACTTCATCTAGAGTCCCTCCTTTGTGTTCTGAGAGACTCTCACGTCCCAGATCTCTGGTACATCTAGAGGGTCTTCCTAACCTCCTTCCATCCGAGGTCACCTGTTTCCATTCTTTCTTCTGGTCCTCAGGACTTCATTCATTTTCCTCTACCCAGCTACCACAAATAAGACTGCTATGAACATAGTGGAACATGTGGCCCTGTTGCATTGTGGGGCATCTTTGAGGAGTATTCCCACAAGTGGTATTTCTGGATCTTTACGTAGGTCTATTTTCAATTTTCTGAGGACCCCCAAATTGATTTTCAGAGCAGTTGTACCAATTTGCAATCCCACCAGCAATGGAGGAGTGTTCCTCTTTCTCCACATGCTCACCCACATTTGTTGTCACTAGAGGTTTTGACCTTAGCCATTCTGACTGGTATAAGTTAGAATCTCAGGATCATTTTGATTTGCATGTCTCTGATCACCAAGGACTTTGAACATTTCTTTAGGTGCTTCTCAGTCATTCAAGATTCCTCTATTGTGAATTCTTTATACCCCATTTTTTGATTGGATTTTTGGTCTTTTTGGTGGTAAGTTTCTTGAGTTCTTTATATATTTTGGATATTATCCCTCTACCAGATGTGGGGTTAGTGAAGATTTTCCCATTATGTAAAATGCCGATTTGTTCTATTGACTATATTGCTTGCCTTACAGAAGCTTTCCAATGTCGTGAGTCCCATTTATCAATCCTTGACCTTAGAGCATGAGCCATTGTAGTTCTGTTTAGGAAAATTTTGCCTGTGCCAATGAGTTCAAGGCCCTTTCCCACTTTCTCTTCTATTAGATTCAGTGTATCTGGTTTTATGTTGAGTTTCTTGATTAACTTGTATTTGAGCTTTGTATGGTCGCAAATATGGCTCTATTTTCATTTTTCTAAATACAGACATCCAGTTAAACCAGCATCATTTATTGAAGATGCTTTCTTTTTCCACTGTATGTTTTTTGGTTTCTTTGTCAAAGATCAAGTATGTGTAAGTGTATGGTATTATTTCTGGGTTTTCATTTCAATTCCATTTATCAACCTCTCTGTCTATGTACCAACACCATACAGTTTTTATCACTATTGTTCTGTAGTAGATCTTAGAGACTTGAACACCCAACTCTCACCAATGGACAGGTCATTGAAACAGAAACTAAGTAAAAACACTGTGAAACTAATAGAGGTTATGAACCAAATGGATTAAACACATATCTACACCCTAAAACAAAGGAATACACCTTCTTTTCAGCTCCTCATGGTACCTTCTCCAAAATTGACCATATAACTGGTCACAAAACAACCCTCAACCAATACAAGAAGATTGAAATAATCCCATGCACTCTACCAGATGACCATAGCCTAAAGCTGGTTTTCTATAACACCAAAAGTAGTAGAAAACCCACATACATGTGGAAAATGAACAATTCTCCACTCAGTGATAATTTTGTCAAAGGATGAAATAAAGAAATTAAAAGGTTGGGGATTTAGCTCAGTGGTAGAGTGCTTGCCTAGCAAGCACAAAGCCCTGGGTTCAGTCCCCAGCTCTGAAAAAAAAAAAAAGAAATTAAAGACTTCCTGGAATTTAATGAAAATGTTGATGCATCATACCCAAAACTATGGGACATAATGAAAGCAGTGCTATGAGGAGAATTCATAGCATTAAGTGCACAGGTAAAGAAACTGGAGAGATCTTACACTAGCAACTTAACACTACACATGAGAGCTCTAGAACAAAGAGAAGCAAGTTCACCCAAGGAAAGTAGAAGGCAGGAAATAGTCAAACTCAGGGCTGAAATCAATTAAATAGAAACAAAGAGAACAATATAAAGAATCAGCAAAACCAAAAACTGTTTTTTTGAGAAATTACCAAGATAGATAAACCCTTAGAGAAGCTAACTAATGGGCTGAGAGGAAGTATCCAAATTAACAAACATCAGAAATGAAAAGGGAGACATAAAAATAGAAATGAAGGATATTCAAAATATCACCAGATCCTACTACAAAAGCCCATACTCAACAAAACTGGAAAATGTAGATGAAATGGATTGTTTTCCAGACAAATAACATATACCAAAGTTAAATCAAGATGAAGTAATCTTTCTAAACAGGCCTATACCCCATAAAGAAATCGAAGAAATCATAAAGCCCAGGGCCAGATGGATTTAGTTTAGAAATCTACCAGACCTTCAAAGAAGACCTGATACCAATATTCCTCAAATTATCCCATAAAATAGAAACAGAAGGAACACTATCCAGTTCATTCTATGAAGCCCAATTACTCTGATACCTAAATCACAAAAGGACCCTACCAAAAAAGAAAACCAGACAAATCTTGCTTATGAATATCGCTACAAAATACTCAATAAAGTTCTCGCAAACTGAATCCAAGAACTCATCAAAAACATCATTCACTATGATCAAGTAGGCTTCATCACAGGGATACAAGGTTGGTTCTGTATATGAAAAACATTAACATAATCCACCATATAAACAAGCTCAAAGAAAAAAAATCACATGATCATCTCCTTAGATGCAGAAAATCCATTTGACAAAATACAACACCTCTTCATTTTTTTTTATTATTAACTTGAATATTTCTTATATACATTTCGAGTGTTATTCCCTTTCCCAGTTTCCGGGCAAACATCCCCTTCCCCCTCCCCTTCCTTATGTGTGTTCCCCTCCCCACCCTCCCCCATTGCCGCCCCCCAACAGTCTAGTTCACTGGGGGTTCAGTCTTAGCAGGACCCAGGGCTTCCCCTTCCACTGGTGCTCTTACTAGGATATTCATTGCTACCTATGAGGTCAGAGTCCAGGGTCAGTCCATGTATAGTCTTTAGGTAGTGGCTTAGTCCCTGAAGCTCTGGTTGCTTGGCATTGTTGTACATATGGGTTCTCGAGCCTCTTCATTTTAAAAGTATTGCAGAGATCAGGAATTCAAGTGTCATACCTAAATGTAATAAAAGCAATTTGCTGCAAACCAGCAGCCAATATCAAATTAAATGGTAAGGTACTTGAAACTATCCCACTAAAATCGGGGACAAGACAAGGATGCCCACTCTCCCCATATCTATTCCAAAGCTCTAACTCAAAGTTCTAGCTAGAATAATAAGACAACAAAAAGAGATCAAGGGGATACAAATTGGCAGAGAAGAATTAAAGGTATCACTATTTGCAGATGATATGATTGTCTACCTAATCGACCCCAAAAATTCTACCAGATATCTTCTCTAGCTGATAAACAACTTCAGCAAAGTGGCCAGATATAAAATTATCTCAAATAAATCAGTATCCTTCTTTTATACAAAAGATAAACAGACAGAGAAAGAAATTAGGGGAATGATTCCCTTCCCAATAGCCACAGATAATATAAAATATTTTGGGGTAATTCTAACCAAACAAGTGAAAGACTTTTTTTTTTTTTAATTTGTAAAGTGATTCTTTTTATTACTTTTATTTTTTACAGTGTGGTCATTACCCCCTCCCAGTTCACCCTCTTAAAAATATAACTGGATAGAAACGATTTTTAACAGTAAAGTGCTCTATTGTCCTTACTTTAAAAGTCTTCATGCATGAAAAGAAAAAAAAAACATGAAGAAATTCTCTATTTGTTTGTATGTGGCCTTATCATATTAACAGCTTAGTCTGAAGATAATACAATAATAATGTGATTTTCCCATGGAAGTTTACAAATGAAATTATTCTGTATTTTTAGAATGTAACACACCTATTTTATTATGTTTCTGAGATCTACTTTTCATTTCTTTGTAAATTTTCAGAGGGCTTCTGCATGCCAGCTATTTTCCAGGATTCCAGTCCTTGGCTAAGTCTTGCATATTTTGTTTAACTGATTCATCTTGGTTGGAAGGTGTTACTATGCAGGAGCTTCAGATCCCGTTTCCTTGCCACATTGCAGATTTTTACATTTTACATTCAGTAATCACTCGGTGTGATTTCAGCTGTGTATATTCTAGCACCACTAAAGGTAGTTCTGAATCGCTAATCAGTGAATTCTAGTCTTGGGCAGAAGTGCTCCAAAGCACTTTCAAAACTATCATTTTTACTTAAAAGTCATTCTCATAACTCTAGATTTCTTAACTGCTATGCGAATGCCCCATGAAGATTTAATAATCCAGTGTCTTATATCTGAAGTAGTACATATAGGTAGACACTCAAATATGTGATACCACCTTCCACAGATCTAAACACTCTTTGCGTTCAGTGTGAGCATTGCAGTGGAATCCTGAAGACAAGATCACTATTCTACAGGAAGGTGAAAGACTTTTATGATGAGAACTTTAAGTCTCTCAAGAAAGAAATTGAAGAATATCTCAGAAAATTGGCTTAGATTCTTTGCACATTTCTACCAGACTGGCAAATATTCAACATCCTTTTTTGAGACATAGTTATTATTAATATATCCCAGTATTTGCACACTGTATGGTGAATAGTGTGATTTTTCTAAATGCTCTAAGTCTTACTTCATGACTAGAATATTTCTACACACCCAAATCTGGATTACTCACCATTAACCTTGAAGATCGTAATTCATGGAGAACAGCAAGGATACCCTTGCTGAGGTATAACTTCTCCTAACTCAGATATGGGTTCTGGCAGGCTGCTTAGGAAGTGTAGTCTTGTAAAATTTATTTTACTATTTTAATGTTATTGCTGTTTTTGCTTTGCAAAGTTTTTTTTATAAATTTGTAATCATTTTCTTTTCATTCTTTGTTTGATGGTACATTAAACAAATTTAGAATAACCATTAAAATATGAAAAACTATGAATTACCTTGTATTTTTTAAGTACATAGGCTGGGCCAGTAAATGACAGAAAGACAATCATTTTGTGGGATTTACGTGCCAGATTTTAAGTTAAAAGATGTCATCTTTTTTTGAAAGACATGATTTTGTAACTGTACTTAAAATAAGTATTTGCCTGAGCAATCAGCATGTATAATTCATGACATTCATCTTTTCAGATGTGGAGTTTTGCCATTTTTTACTATCAATAGTACCAAAGGAACTAGTCTGTTTAGAATCCAAGGTATGATGCAAATCAGACATACGGTTTAGCTTGGATCATGGAAACAAATTAGCATAATTGCCTCATGTGTTCTTTTAAAGAACATGCAACAGGGCAATCAGCGTGAATATGCATACATGAAAACCACATTGTCCCTGAGATAAAATAGTGTTAATTTTTAATTTTTTGTCTAAATTTTCTTATAAGGTGTTGAGCTTGTGAGCACGTTTTACCTATACATTTTATTATAGGTATGCTGACAACTCCCTTGGGAAAAAAACTCATACTATCATATAGTTTATTAAATATTCTTATGAATTATTGATCTTTAATGTATATTAGATTAACATTTCATATAATTTCCTTGTTTCTTCCACATTTGTAAGCTTCTATAAACACATCATTTGGAATTTAACTATCATCTTTTTATATTGAATTGAAATTCTCTTTAGCAACAAAAGTAAAAATGTTGATGAAATAGAAGCCGAATATTACAATATACATTTATGTTCACTGTCATGCTTAGTAAGTTTAATTCTGTTCCTCCAATTTGTTTTTCTTTTACACATTTAACCCTCCTCCAAATATCACAAGTATAATTCGTAGAATCTGTCTACAGTATTAAATTTTATTAAATCTCAATATAAGGTTACCTCCCACCTTAATGATTGATGTTGACAAATGCAAGACACACACATACATACATACAAACACACGCACACGCACACGCACACACACACACACACACACACACACACACACACACACACACAGCCTTTTATATTTCAATATATCTTCAGCAGCACAACATCTGGGCAACTGCCTAATCTTCACACTCTTCAAATCTCGCTCACACCAGTAATTCTGAGTTACTACTTACTAATTTCTATGTACCATCTTGGCTGCTCCTGACCCAACTGAGCAGCCCTCTGACCCCTTTATATTGCAGCTCTGCCTCTCTGTCCTGCACATACCTCAGGTATGACATCTCTCCTCCTTCTCTGTCCCCTTCACAGTTCCAAGCCTGAGAACCCAAAATCCTACCTCTCTCCCTCCCATCTAATGACTAGTGGCATCTTTATTTACCAATCAGGATTAACTAGTGGCAGATACACAGAAGCAGTCCTTTTAGAGCAAACTAATTTATGGACCCCATTTGCATTAAAATACAACCAGCCCCATCTATCAATCCCTGCTTGCCCAGCAAACATTCTGAAATAGTTGGATTAAAGTGTGTATAAAAGAAAATAGTCATAATTTCTATAGCCATGCTGTGCTTTAGCTCATATTTATGTAAAAAATTTATTTTTTTACTTTTATTTTTGATTGATGTTCTACAGTTCCATAGAAGATGACATTGTGACTACTATGTGTATGAGAGTAATGTGATCACCCTCAGTATGTGAGGTGGTGCAGAGGAGAAGGTAATGAAGAGAAAGGAGGACACTCTAATAGCATATTCTCCTGCAAAATGAAACTGTAGCTACAAGAGTAAAAGGAGCATAGGATGCATGCTTGAAGCCAAGGTGTGTTTGTTATTGAGGTGCCTCTATGGGAATTAGCTGTGGCATAGCTGGGAATAAGACAAGAGCAACAAAATTGGATCAGAATTCCCTGGAAACTTTAGAGAGAAATTTGAAAACAGCAAATGGCTGATATAAGCCAGCTTGAAGGACATTACTAAGGTGCTGGCACATTGCTTGCCTTTTGTTGGTGGTACATGTGAAAATGTTTTATCTTCCAACTGGAAACCTATTATATTTCACAAATAAAATTAGTATGAGTGGCATTTATGATTCTTCAGTTTTATTTATACAGTCACAATAATGATAGCAAAATAAATTTGTAAATCTAACATTGATTCTATATTTCATCTTAAGTATCTAAAAGGCTAAAGCATTAACTTTTTAGACACTACTACTTAAGCAGAAATACTAGGTGTCTAACTATACATTGCAGAGAAAGTAATTTTAACCATTTACATAAAGCATAAAATGAGGTATATTGATAAAAGATTTTTAATGTAATAATTTTTTACTTTTATAACATTTTGAAATAGCTTTGTGATTTTTTTGTTTTTGTTCTTTTTCCTCCGTTTAAAGGTGAGCAGTGAGCTAAGATGATCAATGAAAATGCCCCAGTTTTAAACGATGTTGTAAAATTATCATCAGTACCCTGTATCCTTTGAAAATGGTTTTTAACAACATTAAATTGAGCAGCCATTATCCATGATTATAGAAAAAGGAGCAGGACTTAGGCAAGTTTTAGAAAAATACACTAAGTAGCTGTTTGAATGGATTGTGGAAATGTGTTATCTCTCTACATTTATGAAAAACTTATTATGTTTAATCAAAAAATAAAATAAGTTTCCATCATGCACTGACCTCTACTTCAAACTTTATCAAACACAACATAAATCTAAAAAGAATAAATGTCTTGTTCCTCAACTGGATGAATATATCTGTACTCACATTGGCTGGCATTCAGCTTTTTCTTGTAATGTTTCATTTAGTTCTCCTTTTAACCAAAGATCTCCATAGAGCTGTTTAAATTAAATGAAATTTTAAGTAACATACAAATTTTCATACTATAATAGCTACCAGTCAGAAATGATATTCTACATAAAAAATCAAAATTCAGAAAGAATTTTCAGCAGTTCACAAACATCTGAGAAAATAATCATAAGGTTAAAATGAAGACCATGTCTATAAAAGTGAAACTCCGACACCACCACCTCTCTTTCTCTCCCTCCCTCTCTTCTCCCCCCTCCTCTGTGTGTGTGATGGTAATGGAGACTGAGCATAGGGTATTCCAAATGCCCACCCAAGTTCCCTACCACTATATCATTTCCCAGCCTTTAAACTGATTTTTGAAATAGGCTTAAGTAAGAATTTCAATGCTTAAACCATTGTTTATCTATTCTGTTTTTTGCTGTTTTAAATGAGAATTAATATACTCAACATTAAGATTTAAAAGACATTTACCCAACAGTAGGAGCAGGTCTGTCTCTGTCTTTTGTCTTCTTTTGAGATTGTTTTCTTCCTATTGGGTTGACAAGGCTTTTGCCTTGTCTTATTGTATCTTGCTTTGTTGTAATTGATCACAGACTCTTGGGGTCCTGCTGCTTTCTGAAGGAGAACAGAGTGGGAGTGGATCGAAGGAAAAGGGGAGAGTGGGTGGGGCTGAGAGGAATGGAGAAAGGGGAAACTGTGGTTGGGAGTGTGTTGTATGAGACAATAATCTCTTTTCAAAAAAAGGTATTTTCAAAATCCCATGCACCTTAATCTTCATATGTGTGTGTTATAAACAAATTTGAATGTATCACAAATATTTCATTAATTATCTTTATAGCAATTGTCTTTGTAACAATTTATAATATACATAGAAAAAGGAAAAGCAATGAGACAACAGGTTAGGTTCATCTTCTCATGTAGAAAGTAACTCAGTTTCTATTGTTTCAGAGATTTTTCCTTTTGGTTACAGGTTTTCAGTCACATTTAGATTCATATACATTTGTTTTGTCTCTCTCTTATGACTGAGAAAATTGTAGAAAATTAAAACCTTCAATGAAGGTTTACCTTAAATGAAGGTAAAGGCCAGAGTTCTAACTAGACTTCAGGACCTGCTCAGATGACCTGACTTCTTGCTCCTGGTTTCTCCTATATCTTCATAACTCTTCAGTGAGAAGATCTATTAGCTTGCTCTCAACAAAGCTGAGAGCAGGAAGGGTGGCCTTTCCCAGGAAGAGCCCAATGGTGAGGCTTGAAATCTTACATGAAAGGAGTATCATACCAAATTAACTGGTTCTATTGAGGGGTATGTATGCATATGCTTGCAGTAAGATGAACAACAATGAGTGAAAAGGGGGCTATGAACTTGAAAGAGAGAGGGGAGGGGTTTATCAGGTTTGGAGGGGGAAAACAAGGGAGAAAGGTCATTATAATGCAAAGGTTAAGTAAAAGTCTGTAGATTAACAACCAGGTAAATAAATATTTTTTAAAAAGCATGTAATGAAAATTTTTCTAGTTATTAGAAACCAGGACACACAGATACATATAATCTTATTTTAGAACTTGAGGAAAATGAGTGACTTTATAGAACACCACCTGCCAGAGAGATCTAAGGCAGATTCCAATGCTTCCTGCCAACATTCGATGAGATTCTCAGAGAGCAACTGGGATCCTAGTAACTTTCCTCATTGATCCTTTACCAGAACTAGGTTATTTCCTCCCCTCAGAGATCTAAGCGGAAGGACAACAGTAAAGATAGCTGAGCTGAGAGTTTATCAGTGGCCTCACAATTCTATACAAATAAATCACATCTTTCCCTTCTTTCCCTCCTCTTTTACCTTCCAACCATTGCTGTCTAGTAGGTTAAAATACCTAAGTAAAGTATACGTTGCCACAAAAGAGAGACCAAAATGACAAAGTGTATAAAGGCTTCAACCATAGAGCATTCAGGGCTCTATATTTTGAATATTAAACTGCTAGAAGTCTACTGGTAAGAACAATGAGCTGGACTTGAAAAACTGCACCAGAAATTAGAAGATGGTCACCCAGCCCAATGGGTAGTATTTTTGCAATGTCCTAAGCAATTCCTAGGCACTTCAATTGCAGAATCTGCTCTACTAAATTCAAATGTATAACTATGTGGTATTCTCCTTTGTAGCTTACTATTCTTACATCTGGGCACTTATGTAAGAGTGCATCTAGCTGCATTGCTTGAGAAATATCCTGTATTTCCTGAGCCCTGGGATTATAGGATGGCCACCATTCCACCTGACATTTCTGTGTACTAGATCCAAACTTCTGTCCCTGGTATTCTGTGGCAAGACTGCTGAACTGCTAGGTAACTCAACAGCCCGTGTTAATACTGACTTCAACCTAAGCTGATCTTCAATGCCCTCACATGTGAGAGCTGAGCCAAACAAAATAAACTATATTTGTTCTGAGAAGTCCTTCAGGACAAGAAGCAACAGACTTACCCGGGCATGGAAAAGTGAATGGGCATCCAGTGGTATATCTGGGGTAATGATGCACAAAACTCTAGACAGAAACGCATCTGCCATCTTCAGATTCTAATTTTTAACATTTCCTAATGCTGTCTGAGAGATAGTTGAAACATCTTTATTACAGAAAGGATAGTTCTGTCAGATTTTTGCAACTGCTTACTGATGCTTCTTTATCAATATCATTTATGCATTTGATAAGTTGCTTATTGTGTGTGTGCCTGTTATGAGTGCATTTATGCTATAGCTTTCATGTAGAGGTCAGAGACCAAGTTATGGCTTGTGGGAGTCAGTTTTCTTCTTGTATGTTCAGGATAACGCAATTCTAACAGTGAATATATGAGGACAATGCAGAAAGAGAAGTTTCAACACTGCTTTTTTTTCCATCTTTTATAACTTGGGTATTTCTTTTTTTATTTATCTTTATTAACTTGGGTATTTCTTATTTACATC
Organism: Rattus rattus; assembly: GCF_011064425.1. NCBI lineage: Eukaryota > Metazoa > Chordata > Mammalia > Rodentia > Muridae > Rattus > Rattus rattus. The sequence goes on from NC_046156.1 coordinate 107,352,815, forward strand.
TTGATCAACACTGCTTTTATCACAATTCTGGTCTTAAGCTGGCATGGCCAACTTGAACTTGGGACCAGGAAGACTATGTTCTCTTAGTTAATATGCTTCAGATATGCTTTACTTTTTTAATTTAAATGGCATGATATTTTAAAGATTACAAAATTATGTAAACTTTAATAGGTAAGATGGTGCAAGCAGTAGCAGTGCTTACTCTCAGGTCTTACTATAATTCCTGGACAGAACAAGATGGGAGGAGAGAATTGATTCTTTCAAGGTTACTTCTGATTTACATATGTAAAAATGTAGTTTTTTACACTCTCCCTTCTCTACACCACAAGCAGTTATAAATAAACAAATAAATATATAACAAAATTTAAATACAAAAATTAAGAGCTAAAATATTTTCTTAAAACCATCACACGAACTTTGAATAGAAAGTCTATGGTGAAAAGTAGAAGATTAGTAATAATGATGATATTGATGATGATGATGATGATGATGATGATGATGATGATGATGATGATGATGATGATGATGATAAATCATACAAGACAGAAAAGCAGACAGGGCTTATCATCAGACCTGGCCACTCCTCAGGGTACCAGGTTGATGAGTGTAAGTTAGAGACATTTGCACTTCATTCATATACTTGCTCAAGTCAGACAATCCATTTGATTGCCTCTTAGACCTTATTAACATGATGTTTGACTAAATCGATTTGACAACTCTGTAGGCACGGCAGGAATGGATCCTGCCCTCTGCAAATACTGCCTGAAGTCTGTACTCAATGAATAGCTTTTACATGTGCAAGGGTGTGTATAATGTGATAATTAGTGTAAACCTTACTCCCTGTACTCAAACTGGCTACAGCTACTCTTTTTACATTCAAAGAGATCACTTTGATTTCTAATTTAGAAACGAAAAGGTAAAGAAAAACAATATATTTAAAAGTCAAAATATGCGACTCATGTGTCTCTAAGCATGAAGTTAGGTCTCCTTTGACACATGATCAGCATATTTCAGATACGTCAGTATGTTTATATTCTGTATAATTACAATGTTTCCCCTATTTTTCTCACTGCTTTTCCGTGAAACATTGAATTTGGAAGAGGCAGAGAAAACTGTTCATGAACTGGACATCCATCACCAAACCAAAACATGTTTTATAAGTTGATTATGGCAATTACACTTACTGAAAGTTAACCACTACAATTCTTATTAAATGCATTTAAAATATTGTTGTCTGCCCTTTTAATTTTTATAATATTGACATGTGAGTTAAGAGATATGTTAGTAGAAAGAAAAATAGAGACCTAACTCCATCTTTTTATTTAGAAACCAACATTTTCTTTCTAACCTACCATATTTAAAACCTCCAGAAAAATTTAAATATCTCTATTACACATTACAGCATCTGACAAATTTATACTTCTTTAACCTAACAGCATCCATACCTTTCATTGTACTAATGTTTTATATAGTATAGCAAAATTAAATATGTATGAACTGTTCAAAAGTATGCAGTTTTTCTTTATAAAACATAGTTGACCACATATTAGTTCAAATGCTGTATGTTTTATATGTTTTAATGGTGGTGGAATAAAATCATGCATGATTACCAACGTCCTTTGTTATTTAACATATTAAACAACTTACTATAAATAAAAGAAAATTCTGTAGAAAATAATGCTTGAAGATATCTATGTTCACTCCAATGTAGAGGGATTTTTCTCCTCAGGATCCTTCTTTCTGGGCTTTATTTCTCTTTTATTATTAAATAATCTATAATTTAATAATATATAAACATATTATTATATAAATTTCATATATATATATATATATATATATATGCTTATGCTGCAGCCTGCATACAAAGAGAAGTTGGGGGACAACTTAATGAACTTAATGGAATTTTTTTCTCTTTCAACCATGTAGATGGCAGGAACTGAACTGAGCACTTCATTTGCATTGGTAAGTATAATCACTTCTTGAAACTTATTCCTGGCACTTGAGTAACATTTAATTTTATAAAATGTAGTTTCTAAACTTTGAAGTGTGATTAGGTTTTTCTATATTTTATTTTATTTTATTAACTATTATATAGAAAGGTCATAACAGAAAGAGAATGATGTGTGTGTGCAATATTTTTGCATGTATTTTTGTCTGCATATATTAAATAGATAAAATTTATTATATCATTATGTTAGACTTCTTAGGAGCCATTTTCGTACATAAGTGAGAAACAAGGTTAGATATATGATAATCATGTTCACATAGAAATTGCTAGTGGAAGTCTGAAGATTCTTGTTTTACAAAAGTATTAATAGAAGCTACATTTGTCACTTTTTGTGTGATTTCAGCATAATTTGAGATCATTTGGAGATCATTTTTATATTTTTGACAGAGGGCACTCTGCAAGGAAGACTATTTGAATATAATATGTTAGATCGTATAGTGGTAGAGTTATAATCTGTAATCTTAAAATAAAATTGTCTCTGCATTCATCGTTTCATTGTTCTGGGGAATGTCAGCCAGTTCCTGAAGAAAGTGAACAATGTCGTTCATCAAATCGTTCTAAGAACACAAAATGACACAGGCTGTGCAGCCGAATTCTCTCTATAGAATTCACCTGGCCAATCAAAGACATATTTGTTTTGCGTTTGGGATATCTGTACTGTACTTTGTGAGGGATGGCTCCTGACTAGCATGAAAAGTAAGCATTCAGGAAAATGTTCACTGCTCAGAATTTTCAATAAATCACCGTATTCAATTAGTGGGGAAGTAAATCTGTCAGCTTTGATTTAATCTCCTACGTGTTTTTGAGAAGGAAAACTGGACAAAAATGGTAGACTTTTGCCATTAAACACCAAATTTAAATGACTCTTCTATATAAGTGAATACAAATACGAAGCCGTAATCAAGAAAGTAAAAATACCTTTAGACAGTCACAAATACTGTGTGCTTTTTGCATCATAACATGTGAGGGAGAGTTATTTCCAAATGTGAATAAGAACTTTCTATTATTTGTGTCGGTCTTCCTCCAACTCAGTCAGTTCTCTTATGCCTGGACAGGAAATAGAAAAATTTTATTAGCAACTTTCAGAAAGTATATCAGAAGCATGAAAAACTAGTGCATGTGCTTCATGTTTGGCCCAGTTAATTTTTAGTTTATCATAATCAATCCATGTTTTACTTGTACTTTACTTTTTTCTTTTCTTATATTTGATATTTTCTTTGTTTACATTTCAAATGTCATCCCCATTCCCAGTTTCCCTTCTGGAACCCCCGCACCTTACCCTCCCATCCCCTGCCTCCCTTAACAGTGCTCCTCCAGCCAGCCAGCCACTTCCTCCCGCCTCCCTGACCTGGCATTTCCCTACACAAGGGCATTGAGCCTGCACCGGAGCAAGGGCTTCTCTTCCCACTGATGCTGGACAAGGCCCATCCTCTGATACATATGTAGCTGGAGTCATGGGTCCCTCCATGTTTACTGTTTGGCTGATGGATTAGTCCCTGGGAGCTCTGGGGTGTTTGGTTGGTTGGCATTGTTGTTCTTCCTGTGGGGATACCAATCCCCTCAGTTACCTCAGTCCTTTCTCTAACTCCTCCACTGGGGATCCTGTTCTCAGTCCAAGAGTTGGCTGCAAGCATCTGTGTCTGCACTTGTCAGGCTCTAGCAGAGCCTCTCAGGAGACACCTATATTAGGCTCCTGTCAGCATATAACTGGAGGCATCCACAATAGTGATTGGCTTTAGTGACTGCATGTGGAATGGATTCCTCATGTGTGGCAGTCTCTGGATGACCTTTCCTTCAGGCTCTGCCCCACATTTTGTCTCCATATGTCCTCCTGTGAGTAGTTTGTTCCCCCTGCTAAGAAGTACTGAAAGATCCACACTTTTGTTTTTCTTCTTGAGCTTCATGTGTGTCTTAAATCTTAAATTGTGTCTTGAATATTCTGAGCTTTTAAGCTAATACCTACTTATCAGTGAGTGCATATCTTGTGTATTCATTTATGATTGGGTTACATCATTTAGGATGACATTTTCTAGTTCCATCCATTGGCCTATGAATTTCATGAAGTCTTTGTTTTTAATAGATTAGTAGAACTCCATTGTATAGATGTACCGCATTTTCTGTATGCATTCTTCTGTTGAAGGACATCTGAGTTCTTTCCAGCTTCTGACTATAATAAATAAGGTTGCTATGAACATAGTGGAAAATATGTCCTTAATATATGTTGGTGCATCTTTTGGGTATATGCCCAGGAGTGGTATAGCTGGGTCTTCAGGTAATACTATGTCCAGTTTTCTGAGGAACTGACAAACTGATTTCCGGAGTGGTTGTACCAGCTTGCAATCCCACCAACAATGGAGGAGTGTTCCTCTTTCTCCACATCCTTGTCAGCATCTGTTTTCACCTGAGTTTTTGATCTCAGCCATTCTGACTTGTTTGAAGTGGAATCTCAGGGTTGTTTTTATTTGCATTTCCCTGATTACTAAGGATGTTGAACATTTTTTAGGTGCTTCATGGCCACTCCATATTCCACAATTGAAAATTCATTGTTTAGCTATATAACACATTTTTAATAGTGTTATTTGATTCTCTGGAGTATAATTTCTTAATTCTTTGTATGTTTTGAATATTATCCCACTATCAGGAGTAGGATTGTTAAGGATCTTTTCCCAATCTGTTGCCATTTTGTCCTACTGACAGTGACCTTTGCCCTTACAGAAGCTTTGCAATTAGGAGATCCCATTTGTCAATTCTTGGTCTTAGAGTATAAGCCATTGGTATTTTGTTCAGGAATTTTTCCCTTGTGCCCATGTGTTCAAGGCACTTCTCCACTTTGCTTTATATTAGTTTTAGTGTATCTTTTGTTACTTGGAGGTCCTTGATCCACTTGGACTTAAGCTTTGTACAAGGAGATGAGAATGAGTCAATTAGAATTCTTCTACATGCTTACCACCATTTGAACCAACACTTGTTCAAATGTGCTCTTTTTTCCCACTGGACGGTTTTAACTCCTTTGTCAAAAATCAAGTGACCATAGGTGTGTGGGTCCATTTCTAGATCTTTGCTTCTATTCTACTGTTCTACTTGCCTGTTTCCGTGCCAATATCATACAGTTTTTATCACTGAAACTCTGTTATACAGCTTCAGATAAGGGATGGTGATTTTCCCAGACGTTCTTTTATTTTTGAAAATAGCTTTTTCTATCCTGTTTTTTATTTTTTTTGTTATTCCAAAGGAATTTAAAAATTGCTCTTTCTAACTCTATAAAGAATTGAGTTAGAATTTTGATGGTGATTACATTGAATCTGTAGATTGCTTTCTGTAAGATGGCCACTTTTACTACATTAATCCTGCTAATCCATGAGCCTGGGAGGTCTTTCCATCTTCTGAGATCTTTGATTTCTTTCTTCAGAGATTTGAAGTTTGTTTTTGTTTCTGTTTTTTTGTTTGTTTGTTTGTTTGCTTTTTGGTTTTTGTCTATCTTTTATTGGACTTTTTTTATTTATTTACATTTCAAATGTTATACTATTTCCCGATTTCCCATTCATAAACCCCTTATCCCATCTGGATACCCCTTCTTTTATGATGGTGTTCCCATGCCACCCTTCCTTGTCTTCCAGCCCTGAAATTCACAAACACTGGAGGATCCAGCCTTGGCAGGACCAAGGGTTTCTCCTCCCACTGGTGCCCAACAAGGCCATCCTCTGATACATACACAGTTTGAATCATGTGTCTGTCTATGTAGATGTTCATGTGTCTTCAGCCAGTGGTTTGGTCCCTAGGAACTCTGGTTGGATGGTATTGTTGTTCTTATGGAGTTGCAAACTCCTTCAGCTCCTTCAATCCTTTCTCCGACTCTTCCAATAGGGTCCCCTTTCTCAGTTCAATGGTTGGCTGCAAACATCTGCCTCTGTATTTATCTTGCTCTGGGGGAGCCTATCAGGAGACAGCTATATCAGGCTTCTGTTAGCATGTACTTCTTGGCATCAGCAATAGTGTCTGGGTTTGGTGGCTGTATTTGTATGGATTTGTATTGGTGGGACAGTCTCTGGATGTCCTTTGATTCTGTCTCTGCTCCAAATTTTGTCTCTGTATTTCATCCTATGACTATTTTTGTTCCCTCTTCTAAGAAGGACTGAAGCATATGCACTTTGGTCATCCTTCTTCTTGAGCTTCATGTGGTCTGTGGATTGTATCTTGAGTAATCTGAGCTTTTGCCTAATAACCACTTATCAGTGAATACATTTAGTTTTTGTCATACAGATCTTTCACTTGCTTTGTTAGAGTCATACTGAGGTATTTTATATTATTTGTGACTATGGTGAAGGGTGTCATTTCCCTAATTTCTTTCCCAGCCTGTTTACTCTTTGAGTAGAGGAAGGCTACTGATAGATTTTAGTTAATTTTATATCCAGCCACTTTGTTGAAGTTGATTATCAACTGAAGGAGTTCTCTGGTGGAATTTTTGTGCTCATTTACGTATACTAACATATCATCTGCAAATAGTGATATTTTTGACTTCTTCCTTTCCATGTATCCCTCTGACCTCCGTTTTTTGTCTAATTGCTCTGGTTAGGACTTCGAGTACTCTAGTCAGGCAAGTGCTCTCTAGTGGGCAGCCTTGTCTCTTCCCTGTTTTTATTGGGATTGCTTCAAGTTTCCCTCAATTTAGTTTGTTGCTGGCTGCTGGTTTGTTGTATATTGCTTTTATTATGTTTAGTTATGGGCCTTGAATTCCTGATTTTTCCAATACTTTTGTCATGAAGGGGTATTGAAATTTGTCAAATGCTTTCTCAGCATCTGATGAGAGAATCATGTAGTTTTTAAATTTTTCCCTTGTGTTTGCTTATATAGTGGATTACGTTTTTCGTATAAAGAAGACAATGTGCCCACTCTCTAATTTAAGGTAAAATAAATTATATATGAAAACATTTTTATTAAATAAAATACATCAATTCCTGTAAGAAATTCTAAGCATTCTCTTCTTTTTGATTCTTTATTTTGGGTTAGTTTGTTAGTTAAAGTAATAATGTAAAAAAAGTAAATACTTTCAGAAACATCTGGAAATTGATTAATAAAGTTTAGTCTGATCTTCATTATGTGATGTTATTTAAATACTATTTATTTTGTGACAGTATTCCTGGATAGCTATAAACAAATATCTTCTCACATTGATAAGAGATCAAAATAATACTCCAAGGAAGAAAAACTCAATGAAATAATATGTTATTGTTGCTACTTATGGCACTATGGATGATGGGCTCCTTGCAGGAGCAGTGGGCTTTCTAAGACAGCTCGCTCAATGAAAGTCTGTCCCACAGGGGCAGGACACCAGAGTTCCATAAAGCTTTTTAAACAATTACACAGTCAGAGAGCTTTTTCCCAGCAGGTTTGAGAGCTGTACCTGATGAGTAAGTCTATACTGCTTTGTCACCTTGGAGAGAGGGTACTTTTCTCTGATCAGTTTCAGAGACATCTAGAAACTTGACAGTTCTTAAGGGACATCTTCAGAGACTTACCTAGTTTCCCTATGGGATAGATTATTTTAGTATTGATTTTTTAACTATATGATTGTTTATTCTTATTTCTTCTAGAAATGACTCAATGCACCATCATGGCAAACGTAGTTAGGATATTTTTCTTCATGTATTCATAAGCATTGATTTTACACAAAATGGACTTTTTAGTCATTTTCTAACATCTGAAACATGGAGAACATAGTTACAGAATGTGCTTCTCATTCCAGAGGCACCTTGGGATGTATGTGCTTGCATCTACATATTAAGGCTTTTATTATTAATTAAATTTTAAATTACTTGTGACAAAACACTAGCGGTAAAACTATTCATCCCTTCATAGAGTCAAGCAATAATCAATTGAATTAACTCCAAAAATTCCCAGTTATCTAAGCTAAGGAATGGATGTGAATATTACATATGAAAACATGTATGAAAACATGGCACAAGAGCAGATAGGGACAGAGAAATTTTATGAATTTCACATTCTTATAATCTTATTTTTAGTAGCTTATAATTATTATCAAGACCAATAAAGTCAGGCAAGTTAATTTTCAAAATTTCAACTTTTTTAAAATGTGATAGCAAATAAGACATTTATTTATTTGATAGCTATTCCTAACTTCATACTCCTCAAAAATCATTTCTAGCATTAGCTACTATATCACAATGTATACTTGTTCCAATTAGATAAATTTACTGGTTTGTGTTGAATACAAATCAACCAACTCTTCTGGATCCAAAAACGGATATTTTATTCTTGGCATAAGAAGCACTTTCTTAGGACACTGGCAATCATATGGCACAAAAAAAGCAATGGGGTGAACGTTCAAGGGTGTATACCTGTAACCTTCTGAACTTTGATTTTATTTTTATTAAGTTTGAATATAACATAATTTTACACATAAATAAGCATTTATTTTTAAACAATGCAAAATGATTCTTAGTTCATTATGGGCAGAGCAAGGGTGGGAAATTAGAATGATTTGACAGGCTATAGTTCAAGCAATCTTGAATACACTATTAATGATTTGAAGGATAAAATTATCCAATGATTAAAAACACTAAATTATCCAATTACATTAAAAAATACCAGAGACCATGTGTATCTCTGGTATGTATTTCTTGAACTGTATCATTGTTCATACATACGAAAGATTAAAATCATTTACAAAATATATTTTTACACAAACTAAAGAGTAGATTAATGATTCATGACTTTTAAGTAGCAATCTGTTTCCAGCAAGACAAAGTAAAGGAAAATTGAGTACAGAATTTATTTTCATTTTTATCATATATTTTGCTTAAGTATAATGATGAATACGTATCTGATAAATATGCAGCCACATGTCCTTATACACTGAAATGCTGTTCATAATATATAAGTTGTCTCATATTTGTTGAATTTAAGCAGTAAACTCAAAATATTGTGTCTTTCAGATTCACAGAGAGAAAACAACAACAACAGTGATTAGTAAACTGTTTTCAGAAACAACAACAACAAAAAGAATGATGCATGCATTTTTATCTAATAGAAAAACATTAAATACTATTTTAACAAATGACCGTGGACATGAATGTATATGGTGCAACACGCTGAAACGACTTGCGTGGTTGTATTGAATTTATGAATGTAGAAATTATTTGAAATTGAGAGGGTTACATATTTTTTCTACATAGGTTATATAGTTCTTCCCTCTACTTTGTAGAAGCAAAAATATAGATAACACACACTGAGTGGAAGATCTTACATGACATTGAATAAGCATCAGTGTGATCTTCAAAGGAGGGTGACCAGTCCTATACTTTGCATTCTTCCTTCGTTTTCACCCATTTAATATGCTCACATTTGTGGTAAAAACAAACTAAAGATAGACTCGTCTGAAAACCAATTTATTTTTACCAAACTGAGCCCTGTAATAGGAGCACTAGTGAGTACACTGGACCTTGAGGACACTAGATTCTCTGCCATTTTTAGTCTACAGGAAAAGGTCTGATTTTGATAGCTTTTATTATGGAACACTGTCATTTTTTCTGACATTTGATTTTTCCACCTGACATAAAATTTTTATTTAAACAAAATTATAGAAAGGTAAGTCACCATAATTGCTTAAAGTAATTGATTTATCTAAAGTGAATAATTAGTTTTTAGTATTTTTTATGTTCATTCCATGTTTTTGAACTTTCTATTTTGTGTTATTGCTCTATTCTTACACGTAACTGTTGTACAAAATTAACAACTTTCATGAAATCTTACAACACATATTGGGTATTATTCTGGAAAGAATGGGAGATAAAAGGTGTAAGAACATCCACACTTATCCTTTGTACTCTTCCTACTTTTGAAAAACTCAAAATCTACATCCTATAAGGGATTGCATAGAAAGGTACATTGCTGGAGTGGTACACATACTTTAGGAAAATGGCTGAATCTCTGTAAGACTATCATGGCCATTAGTTTATTGATGTAGGAGGGATATTGATGGAAAGAACTTTTAGTAAAATCGGAGATTACACAGGAAATAGAAATAGACATGACTAAAGTATATTATCTGCCAGTAGGAAAGTATCAAAAGTTTTAATGAGAATGGAAAGTAAGGCCTAAGATTACTTAATGATAACTGTCTCTAAAAACCCATGCAATTTTATAAGCATTTGTTTACATTTTCTAAGCTTGTTATTATATACCTAATGTGGCCAAAAATTGGAGCAATTCTGTGGGTTTATGTATGTCAACATATATAGTAATCCTGTGAAAGTTAGGAAACAAACTCATCTTTCACATTTATTCTGAGGGAGTGGGTTAACTTAAAAATATCTGATTAAATAGATATCAGCACAAATATTGTGCATAATAGTAATCCATGGCATAATCATCCTTTCAGGAGTTAGAGTTTCAATAAATATGGTTAATACCCATCCATACTACATCACTCCGTAATTGTATATTGCAAAAGAATGCAGATATTCAAGACTCATTCCTGCCCATTTAGGAGGAGCTAAGATCACTTTCTACATATAATATACTCTGCAACAAAACAGAAAGGTATTATTACAAAGACTTCTGCCCCCTGAAGAACTAGAGTTCAAAAACAACAAGGTATGGATTTAGGGCACCACCAAACAGTAGAAAGAAGGTGAAGTGGTCTGTAATTCTAGAACAATTTCCAATTTAATTGTTAAAGACAATCAGTTTGGCAGATGGCAAATGCTACCTGAGTTATGCTGTCCGAGGCACATGGTATGATTCAGGTACTTCAGTGTTTAATATATAAATATTTAAAATGTGAAACTTTTCTAGATATGTGATACTTAAAATGATTTTAATGTATGTGTCCTTTCTGGAAGAGGAGAATCAATAGTATTGTGGCAAAACTTTATTCTTCACATATTATTAAGAAGACAATAATTACAACAAAGAAAAAGATAGCACAGTTACTTTAAATACATTGGCAACTTAATCATGCAAAGATCATATGATCATAAGCATCATTGCTATGAGTGATGTGTGAAATAACTATGTTTTGTCAAGCAGTTAGAATTTCAAAGTACTCTTTCCCATTTAAAGCACATAAATTCTTTCCACCCACTCTTTGTGAATTGATTTGTGGGTAGTTTATGAAGATGACCCATTCAAAGATGAGAGGGCACTCAGAGATATTTTTGTTCACACTTTGGTTAAATCTCTGCATTAATTATTAGCCACTGTATAGTAATGCTTCTCTGACCAAAGTTGAGGGCAGCTCTCATCGATGAATAGTAAAAGAAATGTTTAGAATGAAGCAAAATGAAACCAGTCAAATTCCTAATAAGGAAACGCACAGGATCCTGTTTATTATTTCTTGCCTAAAGGAATGTGGCATAAGCAGGAAGCCATTGAAGAAGTGTTGTCAGAAGTCAGAAATAGAGACAGAGGTGAAGAGGGCTTTGAGAAGGGGGACAGAGAGACAGACACAGAGACAGAGGGAGAAGAATAAAGAGAAAGAGATAGACACGCAGGGAGAAGAGAGGAAAGGAGAGAGAGCGAGAGAGCAAGAGCAAGAGCGAGAGCAAGCAAGAGAGAGAGAGAGAGAGCAAGAGCGAGAGCAAGAGAGAGAGAGAGAGAGAGAGAGAGAGAGAGAGAGAGAGAGAGAATGATGTCTGACACAGGTAGTAAGCTACGTTTAGAGTAACACCCATGGGCTTTCTCCTATTTATTAGGCTTTAAATGTAAATATATCACTGAAAAGGAAACCACAACTACCCCGTTTCCTAAAGGGGTATAGTTTCTTACTGCATTCTGAATATATATTCTTATACCAAAAGAAAAGTGTGTCATTCACTCCTCAGTAAAATATCTTGATTTTCCCCAGCAGAAACCATTACAGATATCCACCACCGGTCAAAATGTATATGACAACTGTCCTTGTGGTGATTAACCATAGGTGACACAAAAACTATAGCAAATGCTCAGGAAACATCAAGAAAGAAAATACAAATAAAAAAAAACTGTAAGAGAAAGAGGAACAGGCAGTGTGATGTGAGGTAGTTTATTCTATAAATGTCAGAGAAGTTACAAACATTCAGTCCTAACAGTATAGTTCAGTATAGTTGTCTAAATAGGTGTAGTACAATGACAACACAAATTAACATATCAACCTGGATTGAAGCATTTTCAAAAAGCCCTACAACTAAATAAAGAACTATAAGTAATTAAAGGATCCTGAGAAGAAAAACATTCCCTGATGTACACACATACACATATACATGTACAGTGTGTGCCTGTGTTGTATGGTGTGTGGTGTGTGTGTGTGTGTGTGTGTGTGTGTGTGTGTGTATGCATGTGTGTATATGTAGGGTGTGTAGACGTCTATGTATGTGTGTGTGAGTGGTGTGTGTGCGCATGTGTATTTTGTCGTTTGTGTGTGTATGCATGTGTGTATATGTGTGGTGTGTAGATGTCTCTGTGTGTGTGTGTGTGTGTGTGTGTGTGTGTGTGTGTGTGTGTGATTTTTAAAGGGAGTGGTGCAGAATCAGATAGGACGCAGGGAGATATTTCAGTCTTGTATTATCTGTTGAAACATGCTTTGTGCCTGAGTATGTGCTCAATTTTGAAGAAAGTACAGAAAGTAGAAGACCAGAAGGTATATGCTTTGGTGTCCTGGTGAAATGCTCTGTAATGATCTATTAGGTTCATTTGGTTTAATTGGCTCTAGTATATTGGTGTTTAGTTTTTTCTCAATGACCCATGAACTGATGAGAGTGAGTTATGAAAGTATCCCCTTATCACTGTATAAAGGGGAATAAATGACTTAATATCCAGTAGTATTTGTTTTACAAACTTAGTCCCCCTTGTGTTTGGTACATAGATGTTAATACTTGAAATGTTATTTTGCTCAAATGTTCTTCTGATAATTCCCCCCACTCTGCCATGCCCCTCCACCCTCCACCTTCGTCTATGAACATGCCCCCAATTCCACCCATCCACTCCCACCTCAAGATGCTGACATTACCCTACATTTGAAAAAAGAGAGTTCACAGGACCAAGGGCGTCTCCTCCTATTGATGCCAGACAAATCCACTCTCCTCTACATATGTGCCTGGATCCATGGTTCCCTCCATGTGTGTACTCTTTGGTTGGTGGCTTAGTTCCCGGGAGCTCATGGGTGTCTGGTTAGTTGATATTGTTATTCTTCCTATGGGGTTGCAAACCCCTTCAACTCCTTCAGTTCTTTCTCTAACTCCTACTGTGCTTAGCTGCAAGCATTCTCATCTATATCAGTAAGGTTCTGTCAGAGCCTCTCTGGAGACATCCATATCAGGTTCCTGTCAGCAAGCACTTCTTGGCATCGGCAAAAGTGACTCAGTTTGGTGGCTGTATATGGGATGGATCCCCAGGTGGAGCAGTCTCTTGATGACCTTTCCTTCAGTTCCTACTCCAGTCTTTTACCTTGTATTTCTTCCCATAAGTTCTTTCTTTCCTCTTTTATGAAAGATTGAAGCATCCATTTTGGTCTTTCCACTTCTTGAGTTTCATATGGTCTGTGATTTGTTTCTTGGCTATTCTGAGCTTTGGGGCTAATATCCACTTATCAGTGAGTGCATATCATGTCTGTTCTTATGTCACTAGGTTACCTAAATAAGAAATACCCAAGTTGGGTTGGGGATTTAGCTCAGCGGTAGAGCACTTGCCTAGCGAGCGCAAGGCCCTGGGTTCGGTCCCCAGCTCCGGAAAAAAAAAAAAAAAGAAATACCCAAGTTAATAAAGATGGAGAAAAAAAGATTGATACTACAGCAATAAAAAAATGGCCATTTTGCCAAACAATGTATAGATTCAATGCAATCCCAACAAAATTCTAACTTACTTCTTCATAATTAGAAAAAGCAATTGGCAAATTCATTTGGAATAACAAAAAATCCAGGATATTGAAAGCTATCCTCAGAAATAAAAGAACTTTTCTGGGAATCACCAGCCCCGACCTCAAGCTGTATTACAGAGCAATCAAGGTAAAAATTCCATGGTATTAGTAGAGAGACAAGCAGATAGATCAATGGAATAGAATTGAAGATCCAAAAATGAACCCACACACCTGTGGTCACTTGATCTTTGACAATGGAATATCTTTTATTAATCATTCATGTTAATGTGGTGGTGTGTTTTTGAATGCAACAGAATAATGGATCCTGTTTTCATATTCCATTCTGTTAATCTGTGCTTTTCATTGGGGAATTAAAACTATTGATATTAGGAGATATCAATGGCTATAAATGTTAATTTCTGTTATTTTTTTTTGTGTGTTTGCTGCTGTTGCTGTTGCTGTTGCTGATGGTGACAGTTATGCTCGTGTGTGTGTGTTTGTGTGTGTGTGTGTGTTTGTATGTGTGTGTGTGCATGGCTCTGTGAATGTGTGTTTGTGTGTGTGTTTCCTTTCCTTTGATTTTCCTATATGAGTTTATTTATTCCTTCTGTTTGCATGAGTAGAGTTAACCTCTTTAGGTTAGAATCTTCCTTCTAGCACCATCAGAACAGATGGATTTATTGACAGTGTTTAAATTTGATTTTATCATACAGCATCTTATTTTCTGTATGATGATTGAAAGTTTTGCTGGGCATATTGTCCTAGGCTGTCAAAAGTGGTCTTTTAGTCTGTCGCACATTTTTACAGGCCCTTCACTGAAAAGTCAAGTATAATTCTAGTAGCTCTTCAGGTTACTAGGATTTCCCCCCACCCTTGTATCTTTTAATACCCTTTCTTATTCTCAATGTTTAGTGTTTTGATTATTATCTGGTGAGGGAACATTCAGTTTCAATCTACATGGTGTTCTGTATGCTCCTTGTATCTTAATAAGCAACTCCTATTAAAATATCATCTATGATTTTGTTGAAAATATTTTCTGGAGTGTAATCTGGGATTCTCCTCCTTCTTCTCTTTTTATTACTCTTGGGATTGGTATTTTACATAGTGACCCAGATTTTCTGAATGTTTGTGGCAGATCATTTGTATTGGTTTGGTTTGGTTTGGTTTGGTTGTTTGATTGGCTTTTGTTTTTGTTTTGTTTTGTTTTTAGATTGTTTTTAGATTTGTTTTCTGACACCTCATTGACTGATGTGTCTGCTTTCTCTATTGAATCTTCATTTAGATTCTTTGATCTACCACTTTCACTCTGTTAGTGAAGCTTGTGTCTGTAGGAACAGTTTGTATTTCCAAAATGTTCATTTCTAGCATTCCCTCGGTTTGTATTTTCACTGCTATTTCAGATTTTGTCTTGAACAGCTTTATTTGACTCCATCAGCTGTTTGTTTGATTTTCTTGGTTTCTGGGAAGGATTGTATATTTCCTCTAATTGTTTGTTTTCCTACATTTCTTTAAAAGATTTGTTCATTTCTTTCAGCAGTGTTTCCCTAAATTTTTAAAGGCATTTATTGATTTCCTCTTTAAAAGCATCTATCATCTTCACATAGCCAATTTTAAGATCTTTCCCTTGTGCTTCAGCTACATTGGAATTTTCAGAGCACGCTGTGGCAAGACTGTTGGGCTGTTCTGTAGACATACTGCCCTGGCTGTTACTGGCTATGTTCTTATGCTGATGCCTAGGGATCTGAATTTGGAATGATTACAGGTCTTGGTTGATTTCTGAGTTGTCTTCGTTGAGCAGCTATTTTGTTCTTTGGTTTCTGTTTCCTCTGGATTTTTAGAGAGTGTGGTGAGTTTTTTGCCTTGTTTTACTGGCCTGCTCAGTTGGCGTGTTCACAAGGAATGTCTGCCGCCTTTGGAGCCTAGAATACAACAACAAATGGAGAAGGTGTATCAGGAGGAAAATGGGATGTAAGATACACAGGAGATCTGGGTGGCAGAGAAAGGAGGATTCAACTGGTAATCAATTACAGTGCTAGAGATGAAACTAGAGGATTGGGTTTTGGAAACAGAAAGATAGAGAAATAAGGTCTTTGGCACTTTATCCATTTTTCTGGCAGATATGAGATTTATGTTTGAGCTGGGGTGCCTTCTTGAGTTGGAGGCTTGAATACACTGACAATTGTGGCAAGAAGGTTAGGAGAAATTGCTAGTGGGATCTACAGAAGGTATGCGCCAGGGGGGAAAGAGACAGTAGCTAGTATTCTGAAGTAATGCTAGGGACAAGACTAAGGCACGAGGTCTGGGACTACAGAGAGAGGTTAAATTCAATATTTATGTATGAAAGTTGGAAAATTTAAATAAAAACAATCAAACTGTGAATTAGATCTCTCTCTGTGTTTCTATAATCTATCTATCTATCTATCTATCTGTCTGTCTGTCTGTCTGTCTATCTATCTATTCTATTATTCCTTGGAGGTTTTCTTTTGCCTTCTTTGTAGTCCAATAATTGCAGGACATTTCTACACCTACTTTAGCCTGTTCTAGCCCCTGAATAACTAACACAGAGAACTGGTATTTTTATTAACAAGCTGCAAGACGAGGTTGGGCAGGTTCTAAGTTACTCTAACCCTACAAGGCTGCCTATTTCTCATCCACGTGGTGCTTTACCCTGAATCTTAGTCTGGCCTTGGCTCATTGGGGTCCACATGTGTCTTCATGCCTGCTCTCTCATTGTGATCTTATGGCACGCCCCCCCCAAAGGTTTTCTCCATGTGGTTTTTCCACATACTCCTCTCTTTGTAGTCCTTAACAATCACTGTGATCCCTAGGACACATGCCACTACTGGAATTGGAAGTCCACCCTATTCTCTTCTGCCCAGCTAACTAGATGATCAGCTTTTTATTGACCAATCAGAAGGTAAGGGAGTAGAACATTGACAAAACAATGAGACAAGTGATGTTTCAGGAAAATGACAATGACAGTTGGCCTGTACTCAACTGTCTGGGTATAGAAATCAGCATTTGAACAATACATAATAATAAAGAGGACTCATATCAAAGATGGTTTTTATTATATATTAACATTTATTAATCTATTCATAAAGCTTTAAATAAAATTCAATAACTTTATCAAAGACATTTGAAATAGCATTACATAGTTGACAAAGTGCTAAAATTGGTAAGAGCTGAAGGTAAATGCTATGAACTGAAGATGAATACATTTTCTAAAAGTTGTAGCTCTCTATGTTAGTCAGCACTCAGAACACCTGAATGACCAGATTGGGCAGAGATTACTTTGCATTGTTCTAGACATGATAATTCAGAGTTTCTGGAAAGATTTTGCCTGCTTGTTTTTTTCTATTAAGTTCCGAGTGATTTGAGGACTGTTCCTCTAAAACTACCCTGGAAAGGTCACAGACTCATCAATATCAAATTCATATTCTACTATAACATGTGTACTGTCATGCTCACATTCTCTTTCACATCTTACTGAGAATAATGACCATTAATAATTACAGATGAAAAGAGACATGCAGTATTAAGACTTAAGCCTCACAGCCAAAACATAAATTAATATATATGATATATATACATATATATTACAAAATGTCTGAATTCTAGTTTATTTTTTATTTCTGAGTATTTGTGCATTTTAAGCTAATTCTCTACTCATACACTATACTCCAGTCCCTAAAACTATATTTTGAAACCATAAGCATCAACCTTGCTATTTTTTGACCTTCTTTACAACAAAGAGTAGACTTGATGTACTGACTTGCTGAAGTACAACTAGGTTATACACAGCCATTGTCAACAAGAAAAGCTCAACTGAAATTGAGTAGTACTATATTTTTAAGGACTAATTGGATATTGTTCGGTGACTTCGCTGAACAATGTTTGAAGTATCACCAAACCTCTCTTCATTCTTTAAAAGTTTCCTGCCTTTTGTTTGAATCAGAATCAAAATATGAATTCAATAGTAAACACTTCTCTCTGTATAGCTATCATATATCTCTATTTGTATGTCCTAAATTTTAAGATGTGATATTCAATGTACATCAAAATGAATGCAAATGTAATTATTTTGGCATCCATGGCTGTATAAAATATCAGACAAATCATTCTTGCTTCCATTTGTACTCAAATTACTTCACATTATCCCTCAACCTGGCAGTCTAATTTATTAAAATTTGAATTATACATAGATCTAAATCTGTTATTAATAGGTTATATTCTTAATCAATTCAAATAAAGGATGTATTGCCAAAGATATTTTCTAAATTGTTCTGCCATTTAATGAATAGACATAGCCAATCTCTCATAAAAACATGTAAAACCCAAACAGTGGGCATCTGTTCTTCCAGAATAGATTAAAATGCCACGCTTGTAACAGCACTAGAAATGCATAACTTGGTATTAAGGAAATGGATTTTGAACTCGTTCCAAGGGTTTTATTACTCTACACACCAGAAGGTGCTTCGGTTGGAGCATTTCACCAATCGGAACTCTGTGAACAGCAGTATACCAAACCTGTTTTTCTTGTAGTGTTATAATTGTATAGTAGATACAGAAGTAAGCTTTCCAGTTACAAAGAAGGGAGGAGAGATGAATCTATTCACCTCAAACATCAATTAATAAAGATAAATTAACTCAACCTACCAACAGGTCCCAGCAGAGGAGACAAGGAACAGGCAGAGAGGATTTAAGGGATGAGTGAGTGAGAAACTATTGGTGGAATAATTTTGTATTTTTGACTGGCTAGTAAACAAGATTCTTTATGTTTTCTCTCCAACAGGATTTTATTTCTTTTATTCATTTGAAAAGAATTTGTGACTTAACTATAAAAGTTACTAATGACTGGAAAATATCCTCCTGAGTGAGGTTACCCAAACACAGAAAAGCACAGACAGAATGCTCTCATTGATAAGTGGATATTAGTCCAAAAGCTCAAATTACCCAAGATGCAATGCACGGACCACAGGAAGCTCAAGAAAAAGGATATCAAAATGTGATGCTTCCACTCTTTCTTTAAAAGGGGAACAAAAATATCCATAGGAGGGGATTTGGAAGCAAAGTTTAGAGCAGAGACTGAAGGAATGTCAATTCAGAGCCTGCCGCACATGTGGCCGATATATATACAGCCACGAAAACTAGATTAGATGGATGAAGCATAGAAGTGCATGCTGACTGGAACTGGATATAGATCTCTCCTGAGAGACACAGCCAGAACATATCAAATACAGAGGTGAATGCTAGCAGCAAACCACTGAACTAAGAATGGGACCCCTGTTGGAGGAATTAGAGAAAGGACTGAAAGAGCTGAAGGGGCTTGCAAACTCGTAAGAACAACAATGCCAATCAACCAGAGCTTCCAGAGACTAAGACACTACCCAAAGACTATACATGGACTGACCCTGGACTCCAATTGCATAGGTAGGAATAAATAGCCTTGTTGGGGCACCAGTGGAAGGGGGAACCCTTGGTCCTGCCAAGGTTAGATCCCCAGAGTAGGTGATTGTTGGGGGTACATTAAGCGGGGTTGGATTTAGAGGGAAACACCCTTATAGAAGGAAAGGGGCAGGGGTTAGTGGGCTGATGGACAGGAAACCAGGAAAGGGAATAACCTTTGAAGTGTAAATAAGAAATGCAGAATTCAATAAAAATGGGGAAAAAAGAAAAAAAAAGTTACTAATGGTTTATCTACCTAATTATATTTTGTTGATGTCAAGGAAAAGATAAAACTTTACTAGGACTGATGAGGGAATTAAAAAGAGATAATACATAGAATAATCCCGAACTAAAACTGGATATTTAATGACGAGGAGTTAACCTAAGTAACACCTTGGTAATAAAGGATGAAACTCAAAAAGGTAGCAAAATATGTTACAAAATGAATAAAAATGAAACATAAACAAATAATCTGAAAATCATGCTAAAATTAATAAGACATGAAGGTAGAAGTTATAACTTTCAAAGAATCAAAATTTAATTATTTAGTCTAATCTTTCATACAATTAAAAATAGAATATTAAATTCACATTGAGTAAAACAAAGACACTAATGGAATGTAGAAATTGATAGCAATATTGTTGGAGTAGACTTAAATGAAATTTAGGACTAATTCCTTGAACATATTAGTAATATTGATACCATCGACACAGGATAATAAAAAAGCAATATGATTTACCAACTAAAGAAAATATTGCTGACACTGTCTCTGATCCCTATTTTAAAATTCTGGGCCGAGTATTTACTACTGGCTATTCTATAAAATAATCAAATGAGAAATCATATTTGACATGTAAATAATATTTTAGGGGAGTGTATGCAAGATGTGTTAAAAAGAACAGTGAAGGAATACACAGTTTACAAGGACAAGCAATGACCAATGGTCATGGTGCAAATCTGTATAACATGTTATTGTGCACTTCTATGAAGAGCCCATGACAGCCCATAAAGTTCACAGATTAGTCATGGCAAGTGATATTAATGACGAGCAGGGCAAGTGTTCATATGTACTATTCGCATCACATCTTCCAAAACCACAGTGAATTCATTTTAATCAAATTCCATGAGTGCCAGTGACTAGCCCCACTAGTGAGACAGGTCCCAGCATAAGAGACAAGGAACAGGCCGAGAAGGATGAGTGAGTAAGAAACAGTGGATGGAAGAATCTTGCATCATTGGCTGGCTAGAAACCAGGATTCTTTCTGTTTACAGATTTCACAAAAAAGGCAAACTAATGATTTCAAAAGAAATATAAATCATAGCATTTCATCCCTTAGCAAGTGTTACAGCACAGAGAAAAGGTTGTGTCAATCTCAAATCATTTTCAACCATGTAAATGTTTATGACATATGGCATTCTATTCTTCAGGAAAGTAAAGCAGTAAAGAGAAAGAAAAATATCTTAGTCCATCTAGGCAAGTTTCCAAGCCTTGAGCAATGTATAGTGGTTGAAGTATATAACCTCTGAATTAACCTTGGTAAAAGTTCCAAAGCTCTCCCAGGCTACAGGCTGACTTGTTCCATTCATTTGCGCTCTCTCTCTCTCTCTCTCTCTCTCTCTCTCTCTCTCTCTCTCTCTCTCTCTCTCTCTTTAAATTAAAAAAGATCAGTATCACTTAATGTGAGCCAGTCTCCTCCTTATGACTGGCAAAGTCTTTTTATTTCTTTTATATTAACATTATTACACACACACACACACACACACACACACACATATATATATATATATATATATATATATATATATAATCAAAGGTTGTTTTAGGCAGACTAATTTTGTTATTACGTTTTTATTGTCTGGAGACAATATCATCAAGGTGATATATAGGAGATCGCCTATAATCTGATCTGAAGCCAAGATTATTGTTTCTGAATTTCCTTAGGGGCAAGTGTGCCAAGAGAACTCAGCCTATTCAACTATTTTGTGCTTTTCACTATCTTCCTGGCAAACAAGACTCCTGGGTAGGTCAGATAAGGCTATTTCTTTAAGAGCAGAAAAAAATTCTAGAGAAAAGACATAAATGAATAATAATATTAAAACTCTCCCACAAATGCACTGGGAAGAGATCAAAAAACCAAAGTGAAAGACAGCAGAATGGTAAAACAGCATTTGGCTAAACTTTGTAGACCGTGTCAAAAAGCTGTGCTGGCTTCTTGGCTCTTGCCATTTACGGTAGTCATTGTAAAAGTGACTTTCATTTGCCAGATGTAATTGTCCTCTCAGACACTTAATGCTGAATAAGCTCACCATTTCTAGTTCTATCTTAACATTCAATAGCTGGACCAAATCAGCTGTTCTGGCCCAAAGTCCCCTCCAAGCTACCTGATTCAAACCGGCTTCTTACTCAATTGGTCTGTTTGGCCTCAATTTAATGTCGACTCTTTCCCATTAGAGCTGACTTGTCCTGTTTCCACAGAAACTGTCTGTCTAGCTATCTCTGTCACGGCGAAATGCTCTCTCTCTCTCTCCTTTTCCCTCCTCCTTTTTCTCTTCCTCCTTCCCTCAAATTCCTTCATCTTTCCCTTCCCCCCTCCTCTGTCCCTCCCCTCCTCCTCCACCTCCTCCCCCTCTCTCTCCCTGTCCTATTTTCAATTCTCTCTCTCTCTCTCCTCTCTCTCTTTTTCTCTCTCTCTCTCTTAAATTTTTATTAAATATATTTCTTTACTTACATTTCAAATGTTATTTCCCTTCCTGATTTCATGTCCATAAACCTCCATTCCCTCCCCTCCTCCTCCCCCATATGGGTATTACCCCCATACACCTCACTTACTGCTCCCCATATTCCCCTGCACTGGGGGTCCAACCTTGGCAGGACCAAGGGCTTCCCCTTCCACTGGTGCCCCAACAAGTCTATTCTCTGCTACATATGCAGTTGGAGCCCTGGGTCAGACCACGTATAGTTTTTCGGTAGTGGTTTAGTGCCGGGAAGCTCTGGTTGGTTGGCATTGTTGTTTTATGGGGTTGCAAGCTCCTTCAACTCTTTTAATACTTCCTCTAATTCCCCCCAAGGGGGTCTTGTTCTCAGTTCAGTAGTTTGCTGCTAGCAGTGACCTCTGTATTGGACATGTTCTGGCTGTGTCTCTCAGGAGAGATCTATATCCGGTCATACAATTTTTACCTTCATCAATCATATCTAGTTTTGGAGGCTGTATATACATGGGCCACACGTGTGTCAGGCTCTGAATGGTCATTCCTTGAGTCGCTGCTCTAAACTTTGCTTCCATATCCCCTCCTGTGTATATTTTTTCCCTTTTTAATAAGGAGTGGGAGCATCTGCATTTTGGTCATTCTTCTTAATTTTCCTGTGGTCTATGGATTTCATCTTGGGCAATTTGAGCTTTTTGGCTAATATCCACTTATCAATGAGAGCATACCAAGTGTGTTTTTCTGTGATTGAGTTAACTCACTCAGGATGATATTTTCTAGTTCATTCCATTTGCCTATAAATTTTATGAAGTCATTGTTTTTGATAGCTGAGTATCAGCTATGAGTATGGATTTTTGAATCCATTTCTCTGTTGAAGGGCATCTGGGTTCTTTCCAGCTTCTGGCTATTATAACTAAGGCTGCTATGAACACAGTGGAGCATATGTCTTTGGTATTTGTTGGGACATCTTTTGGATATATGCCCAAGAGATGTATAGTTGGGTCCTCAGGTAGTTCAATGTCCAATTTTCTGAGGAACCTCCAGACTGATTTCCAGAATGGTTGTACCAGTCTGCAATCCCACCAATGGAGGAGTGCTCCTCTGCTCTCTTAAGTAGTCGCTATTTTCTGTATTCCTGTTTGTTTTGTGAGAGTTGGATTTATCCTATCTCTAATTCATTCTGGCAAAAGTTTCTCTGATTCACCATTTTGTCTGCCCCTCATTTAGACATCACTTCCAAACATGGATGTTCCCTTTTGCAAAATAACAGTACCTCCCTTGTTACGGATTAAATACTAATTTTAAGAGCATGCCTGGATTCCAATAGATCCCACTGTAATAGGATCTAAATTCAGAGCAACCTGAATTTAGGCTGGATCATGTAGTTCTATGGATGTTATTCCTTGCAAATGTAACCATGTTGTTAGATTAAAATTCCTATAAATTCATGTCTGTGCCACTCTAGCTTTCTTTTTTCCATTCTTTTTTAATAAATTGGATATTTTATTTATTTACGTTTTCAATGTTATCCTCTTTCCTTGTTTTCCCTCAAGAAACTCACTATTCCTTCCTCCCTCCCCCTGCTTCTATGAGGGTGCTCACCAACCACCCACCCACTCCTGCCTCACCACCTTAGCATTCCCCTATATTGGGCCATTAAGGCTTCACAGGACCAAGGGCCACTCTTCCCATTGATGTGTCACATGGTCATCTTCTGCTACATATGTGGCTGGAGCCATGGTAGTTAATCCCTGGGAGTTCTGGAGGGTCTGGTTTCTTAATGTTGTTCTTTCCTATGGGGTTCCATACTCCTTTAGTTCCTTTAGCTTAAAATACATCTCAGCAACTCGTCCTGTAAATATTTTCCCAAGCAACACAACTTTATGTACATATATATGCTTCATCCGGAAACTCAAATGTTATACTAACAGATCGTGATTTACTTTTGGAGAAGTATTTTTAAGAATCATAAGAAAAGTGTTATTGTTGTAAATAATATCAATTTTTCTCTAAGTGGTGAAAGAAAAGAAGCCATTAAGTTCTGTATGAATTATTTTATTTTAAAATAGTATACATTTTAAATACATGTATTGAGTTTTTGATTTCTGAAGCCTTTTCAATAAAATAAATGAATGTGTTTGTGCAAAATAACAAGTTCAATTTTATAATTTTTAAAGTAAAATAAAGAGATGTACAGACTAGAGTTTGCTTCCCTTTCCAGCCTAGTGTTCAATACATGTGGTTACCAAGTTCCCAAGAACTTGGTATATTGAATTCTGAGGAAATGTGAAACTGTATATTAGATTCCTAAGACTAAGGATCTAAATTTCTACAAATATCTTACCAATACTTTAATTTTGTTGAATACTTAATTGATTCTTTGGATATATTAGGTAAAATGAATAATGTACTTCAGAGAGTACTATGTTCAACAGACTACTCATGTATTATCTTGTATATTTATTTTTAGATTTAACATTCAGATTATATTTGTATCCTTGTACCTTGTATATTTAGAAAATGTTATATTAAGAACATTACTACAGACACAATCCATTTGAGTATGTCCTGAAATATTGATATTCATTAATAGTAAAAGACAGCATTCATGAAAATATTTGGAATATTCAGTAAAGTATTAAGGGTGCAATATATTTTCTTCAAATGAACACCATCTCAAGAGTACATAGGGATGGACCCATGGCTCCAGCCACATATGTAGTAAAGGATGGCCCAGTGTAGGGGAATGCCAGGGCTGGGAGGTGGGAGGAAGTGGGTAGGTGGGTGGGTGAGGAAGCACCCTCATAGAAGCAGGGGGTGGGGGGATGGGATAGCGGGTTTCTGGAGGGGAAGCCAGGAAAGTGTATAACATTTAAAATATAAATAAAAATATCCAAGAAAAGAAAAAATGTTTAAAAGAAAAGAAATGCAGGAACAGAGTGGAGCAGAAACTGAAAGAAAGGCCATCCAGAGACTGCCACACCTAAGGATCCATTCCGTCTGATGTCACCAAACCCAGCATCTCTTGCTGATGCCAAGAAGAGCTTACTGACAGGAGCCTGGTATAGCTGTCCCCAGAGAGGTTCTCCCAGAGCTGGACCAATACAGATACATATGTATAAAGCCAAGTGAGAACAGGGATCACAGTGGAGAAGTTAGGGCAAGGACTGTAGGAGCCCTTAACACCATAAGAAGAACAATAATATCAACCAACCAGACCCCCAAGGATCCCAGGCACTAAACTACCAACCAAAGAGTGCACAGAGGTGACCCATGCCTTCAGCCTGATATGTAGCAGAGAATTGCCTTATCTGTCATCAATGAGAAAGGAGCCCCTTGGTCATGTGGAGACTAGATGACCCAGGGAAGGGATTGCTAGGGTGCTGAGGGAGGAGTTGTTGGGTGAGCAGGGGAGCACTCTCATAGAGGCAGAGAGGAGGGACGAGGGGATGGGGGCTTTTGAAGGGAAAACTGGGAAGTGGGGATAACATTTGAAGTGTAAGTAAATAGAATAACCAATAAAAATGGAAAAAAATTAAAAAATGAAAATGTGTTTTGAAAACATTAAACCACAATGTGTTTCTAAAATCTAATAGGTTAGTTAAGCATCTTATAAAGCTCAAGTACATTGCAAGATCTGTAATATGTCAGTTCTTTCTTACTGTGGCATCACCAAATTGTCCTATTGAAGTTACTCAGTAATAATTATGATACTCTGTGGCCATATCTGTATTTAGGTCAAAATGTGTATCTCATGTGTACATGTTGAATGCCCAGCACTGCTTTTATAGTGACTTCAATAAGCACTAACCATGGAGTTAGGTATGTTTCTTTTCCACCTAGATTATTTGCCTAATGTCATAATAGCTTTGCAAGAAAGAAGAAAGCATTATTTCATGCTATGACTTCCTTTCTGATCCCTGAGGTTTATTTGAAACATGATGTGTACTTTTTTTTTAAATTTCTAGAGGATATTAGATATCCTCACTGAAAGGTGAATTTAAGATGTCTTTTCAGTTTACACAATTTAAAAAACACAATAAAGTAGCTTTTGTTAAATAATAGGATTTCCATTTGTGCTATTTCTTCTGCCTATCAATAGAAAGTTAATTTCTAAAGTATACTACAATAAAAGTACATAAATGGCACAGTTTGAAGATATATTTTTTTCACCTTACAATTTGTGAAACTGTATTTATAGAACATTATAAGTACAAATATAAGTAACATATTAAATATAACATTATACTATGATTTAAAATTAAACACACTCAAACAGAATTACTTAAATATAGTGATTCAAATGGAAATGTTATCTTAGACTTCATCATAAATTGTTACACATTTCATCACAGTTCTGTAGATGGTGTGAGAAAAATGATCAAATATTCATTCCAGAACTTCTTAATTATAGACATCCAACTGACTGATCAGATAGTATAGATCTCTGGCTACCTGCAAGTTCCAGAATTATCTACAACTTAAAATCATATTTAGTGTAAATCACTAATGACTTGTTTACAATACTGACCACTTGGACGAAATCAATTTGCAACCATTACACATTGGAAAAGCAAAAATCTTGAAGGCCACATTTAGAAATAATTAAGTGTTAAGAGGCAAAAAGGGGACTTGAAGGACAGATCAGTAGTTATTAATTTTGTTGCTCATCAAGAGGATATGAGTTTGTATCCCAGCATTGATGTCAGGTAGTCTACAACAGCCTGTACCTCCAGTAGCAGGGGATCTGACTTCCTCTTCCAGCCTCCTGGGTACCTTTGATCTTGCTGATGCTTCCACACACAGATATTCATATGTACACATAATTTAAGACAATCTGTGGCAGAATTGTGCTATCAACTGCTGTTTACATTGACATCTAAGTCAGGATACACCCAGGATCAATGAGAGTGATAGTTTCTATTCTTTATTAACTTGACTAGATGGAAGAAATGGCAAAATCAATACAGTACATTTTGGCTATGTTTTTTTAGTGTGTTTTGCAGGACAATTGGTATATGGGTAGCTGAACTGGGGAGGGAATGGTTGCTGCCTTGGTTGTGGAAACCACCACTGGGGATGTTACGTGGGTAATAGTAATGATGAGAAACACCCATGGATGTAGAGTCATCTCTGTTTTGGCAGGTGTGCATGTTCAATGTCTCCACAATGTTGGAAAATAGATTATTCATATTTGCAACATGGGTTCTCACTAGTAAGTTCCAGGAGGCTTGCAGACTTTTTGACCTAAATGGGGCCTCTATCACTGCTTCCTATTGCTCTGACCTGTATGGTTCTTTAACTTTAAAGACCATAATTTCCCCAAATATACAGACTGCTGATAAATGTTACTAATAGCTCCAGTCTCTAAATATGTGAAAAGTCGTAAGTTTACTCTTATACTTGCTTTTTATTCCTCTTGTTTTGTTACTCTATGATACTCATTAATACAATACACACTGACAATATGTTTTTAATACAGGTAAAGAACAATATCTGGACAGCAAGTGGGTTGGTAACCTAAATTTAGAAAAATAAATTTAAATATTTAAGCATGTTTTATGTAGGTCTCTATTTGAAGTAATAATATGCTTAATAGTATATTTCAAAAGTAGATATGGATTTCAGCAACAATAGGCACACTATAACTATCTGAAGAAAATCATTTTAATTTTTCATTGCAGAAATACTTACTTTTGGAGAGAAGAATTTACAAGAATCTAAGTCATACAGTATAAGATCACTGTTTTCCATTGGTTCAGGGTTCAAGGCCATAAATGTGAGTGTTTGCTTTTAAATATTCTTTTTATTATTTGAATTTGCAATTTCTTTTTTTGTCATACTATCATGAAACACTGGAGTGTCTACACTTGCTCTTTCCTTCCCAAACCTTTTGATATGCCAGTATAATTTTCTAAGCGACTCACATTGAGTCTTCAACTTGGCTGGCCTCTGGAGCTAGGTTAGAAACAATTTAGATAAATTGCTTAACCTATGCCTATTCTTGTAGCTAACCCATAAGCCTCCTAGAATAACTTATTTGTTCAGTTAAAGAATATGTCATTTTCAACAAAAGAAGTTCATGTATTCGTTCACTGGCTGTATTCCAGGAGTATTTGATTGTTTGCTTGATATTTATGTTGGTATGTCCATTTGTTTGAGCAACAAATTCCACGCAACTTTTCTAGTTAGCTCTCTGAGTCTGGTATTTCAATAGATTGTATTTTACTCTGTACTCCTGGGAGCTGATATTTACAAGGTCTAAAGAAAAGAGAGGCTTTTGTGTGTATTTGTATGTGTGTGGAAGGACTTGGAAAACAGAGGCTCAACTTGGAAATCGAGCTGAGGAATCACATTTATGGATTTATTTGTCATTTTATAAGGAAATAGTTGCTTCTTATGATCTGTGAAACACAAACTAACATCGTTTTAAAAGTTTTATTTTTCAAATTTGCATATGGAAGTTGATAAATTATGAATATCTTCTATTAATAAGTACAGCACACCAAACACACAGATGTAATAGGGTAAAATTGTTAAACAATTTTCCATGTTACCTGACATGCCTTTATTAAAGAACAACTTATTTACTTTTTTCTATTTTCCTTATGTGTTTCACTAACTTTAAACCTCAGCACTTTAATGAGAAACATAAATATTATTCAAATATATATTCTCCACTATAGCAAATATATAATAATATATATAATAAAAGTAAGAAAATCTGCTTTAGTTTTGACCTTTAACTATTGTTACCTACAAAATTGTCCCTTGATGCTTAGCCATGCTTACACCATACACTTAAAAAATTCTGAAGTGTTCATTAGTGAGTGCTGAATTAGTCATAATTACACATATAAAGCAAACTTCATAGACTTTGTATTTTTTAAAGATGGGTTGACTAATGGCAAAAACTATAGTTAAAGACATTTATCCTAAAGTTTTTAGTGTATTATAAAAGCAATTTAGGGAAATTAGAATTATCAAATGGAAATCTGCATTTGGAGCTATTTAATCTGAGACCTAAAAAATAGATTAAAGAGGAAATTTTGAGGTATATCAGAACTATTGCATATGATATTTGATTTAATTCTATATTGAGTCCATGTGTTCAACTGGAAAGATTATAAGAAGCGAAGAATAAAAAATGCTGACGCTTATAGCCTAACTTCTTAGAAATGGTTTTCAAAGCAGAAGCTATTTTGCCCAATAATTTTATTCAGTACAATGGCATCAACTTCTTTGAAAACTTTCACCCTTCTATAATAATTTATTTCATTCAGTAGAGCCATTTTAAGCATTTAGTTAAACTCTTCAATGTCAAAACTTTCCAACCTTAGTAAATAATTTAGATAATTTAAAGATTTAAGTAAAGATTAATATTATTGCTTATTAGAACAATATTTAAAAGTGATCAAATGAACATTCTTAATGATCAGTGTGGATAAAGTAATGCTTATCTAGATGCTAAATACAGCTGAGAAGTCAGAAACCTATCTCTTCATGACTGTGATTTCAATTATTTGTCTTTATAAATGGGCTGATTACACTGAGCCAACCATAACCCATGTAGAAATTGTGAAGGATTATATGTAAGAGTAGTTGAGATTTTCTATTAAATATTTTATTGTGTTAATTATATTATGAACATTTTCTTGAGTACTACTGATATATTTTATTTATTAAATTTACATAAAATAATAATCAAGCATATCAATAATGTTTGTAAGGATAGAATGTTTGAAAAGAAGCCTAAATTCTTTTTCCACAAGAACGGAAGTGTTATTCTTTCCTTCTGTCTCTATTATTGAGATTAAGATTCTCCCTTCCCCCCTTCCCTCCTTCCTTCCTTCCGTTCTTTTCTTCTATCACTGAAGTCATCCAACAGCACAATCCATACTGTCTGTTACACCACAGGTTTGAAACTTACAAATGAATAGCAACTTTCAAAGGATATTAGAGGTTACCCTAGGAATTTGAAATTTTAGAAGAGACCCTGTTTTCACGAGGAAGAGATGAAGTGAATAACTGGCTGGAAGACTGATGGCTGAGAAATTATTATTAATCATCAAATTTTATAACGTTGTTTCATTTACTTAATCTCCCCTCTCTCACTTCTATTCCCATCTTCTCCAATCTCCCTCCTTCCCTTCTGATTTCCTCCCTTCCTTTTTCTTCAATTAAATGTGTTAGCATAGATCTTACAGACTTTGTATGATACTGGAGGAAAATTTAACATATATATTAAAATAAGCTAATTATGGACATTGGTAGTATATTCCCAGAGGTTTAAATGAAAGCATAGGAATCACAGTTCATCAGTGAGGTTACTAGTCTTCATGGGCTTTCTATAGGTTTATATTCAACACCATAATCTTTTATCTGAAATGGGTGGCATTACAGCACCTGGTGATAAATAATGCACATGAAATATCTCTGATGTTTCTTACAATTGTTATGCCGCAGAGAATAAAATAAAATTTTCTGTTATGGGATTGGGGATTTAGCTCTGTGTTAGAACGCTTGCCTAGCAAGCTCAAGGCCCTGGGTTCGGTCCCCGGCTCTGAAAAAAAGAAAAGAAAAAAAAATTTTCTGTTGTGCAGATAACCTGTTGTTCCTTAATTTATATTTTAACTGAGATAGTGTTACATATGCAAATGATTTCCAAATTCTTCCTTCAGCTTTTGTTTAGGATCCTTTTTTTTTTTTTTTTTTTCCTTTTCTAATTGTTCAGGACTTGTGGAGCTTTTCAGATTCCTCCCATTAATCAAGAGGAGTACCTTGGTATTCTTGAAAACAGTGTAGAGATCTTACCTGCTAATTGCATCCTCTGTTATGGAGAGGATGGGTTAGCATGATGGATGTAAAAGTCTCTTAACCTCTTGCCAATAACTATCCTAACCTCTCCTAGGCAGGAACAGCACTACCAGAAAGCATAGTTATTGCGCAAAACAACATTTCATTGAATGCACTTGAGAGTATCGAAATGTGGATGATCATTCATTTTTATTTTTATACTCGTTTTTAACTGATTTATTTTCAAGTACTTCATACATGTACATAATTAAATATGATCTTATCTGCAAAACTTAATAATCTCTAATATATTCACAACCATGGGCTGCCTCCATGTGATTTTGCATATGTGCCTTTTTTCACAGGGTGTCCACACACCCCTGCACACTGGGCTGGGAAGATGAAGCATAGCTCAGAAGAGTGGGTACTGCAGGATTCTGGTCTTGCTGTGAGAACAAGAGAAGAGGGAGTCCTTCTTCAAGGATTTTAGTGTTGCAGCGGGTTTAGAGGCTTTCAGTGAAACAGCTAAGAGAATCTTCCGTGAAACAGTTTTTGTGAATACATTTTATTCAGGGTAGACAAGAACTATGTATGAACCTTGGAGAATGGGAAGGCATTTTTAAGGTAAAAGTAAATCATTGGCTGGAGTTCAAAGAACTAAGGATGCTTTGTTTGCCTGGAAAAACATTCCAGATATCCCAGGTACTGGCTGGGCAGGTTCCCGTCAGGAAGAAGGAAGTTGAAGGTTTGCCAAGGACTATGTGACCTTCCTCAGGTAGAGGGTGTGGAATGTGAGTTCTTCAGGTAAAGTCAGGCAGAGACTGCTGTAAAAATGACCTAAATGACAGTGTTTTCCCATACCTTCTAATTTTTTATTGTATTTTTTATGTACATTTCAAATGTTTTTCCCCTTCCCACTTTCCCAGACATAAACCCCCTATCCCATCCGCCTCCCCTTCTTCTATAAGGGTGTTCCCCTTCCCATCCCCCCTTCCCTCCCTGCCCCTGACATTCCCCTACACTAGTTGTCCAACCATTGCAGGACCAAGGACTTCTTCTATTGGTGCCCCACAATGTCATCCTCAGTTACATATGCAGTTGGAGCCCAGAGTCAGTCCATGTATAGTCTTTGGGTAGTGGTTTGGTACCTGGGAGCTCTGGTTGGTTGGCATTGTTGTTCTTATGGAGTTTCAAGCCCCTTCAGCTCCTTCAGTCCTTTCTCTAATTCCTCCAATGGGAGTCCTGTTCTCAGTTCAGTGGTTTGCTGTTAACAGTCACCTCTGTATTTGACATGCTCTGGTTGTGTCTTTCAGGAGACATCTATACCCAGTTCCTATCAGCATGCACTTCTTAGCTTCATCAATCTTATCTAGTTTTGGTGGCTGTATGTATATGGGCCACATGGGGAGCAGGCTCCCAATGGCCATTCCTTCAGTCTCTGCTCCAAACTTTGCCTAATTTTATGTCTTCCTTTGTTTGTTCATTTGTTTTTAATCCACTTAACTATTAGAAACTGAGAACAAGTGCAGAACCAAGTGATATAGGCCCTTCCAGTGGAATGATGGGAGAAAATCAGTGGGCTATCCTCAATCAAGGTTAATTCTCCATCTCTCTAGTAATATCCACATGAACAACAGCTCCTTAATAGAGGCAGGCCTGGATATCATCTGCTCTATCTTAGTATAGTGCATAGTATATTCTAGGTTCTATATCATGGTTTTGACTGCCTTGAGACTTGTCTAGTCACCAAGGCTATTAGGTAATCTTACTGAGATGATTATGTCATGACCAGAAGACAGAATCCCATAGCACTTGTCGCCATCATTCAGCTCTTAGACTTGTCCTGTCTTTTTTTTTTTCACTGTGTTGATATAGGGGTGCTAGCATTGGGTCCCATTTTAGGCTGAAAAGTGAGTTTCTTTTTCTGAGCACTTTTACTGCTTATGGATCTCTTCATTTACAATGGTCAAATGCATGATAAGTTTCTGTGACCTGAACTGACAGCCCCCAAAGTATATATGCATACACAGTGATGTTTAGAAGGCAATTGATTGGATGCTGACTTGAAAGAAGTAAAAATAACAGATTCCCCCTGAAACATCTATTGCCTGTCCAGCCATGGGCTTTTGAGCTGGATTGCAGTATTAGACATGCAATTCCTTTCTGTAGAGCAGGCCTCAAAAATAATCAGAAAAGATTTGGTTCTATATAAAAGGCATTCCACTATTAGCACTAGAATATATACCTTGCCACACAAGTGAGTAGTGTAACATGTGTTACCTAGTGCTGGATAACGACATTGAATTGTTTTCTATTCCAAAAATGTACAGAGCACCTTCAGACCGTATGAAAACTAGCCAGTAGGCAAGAAGAATGCTACCTGTTTTGAGATGAATTCCCCTATGCCAAGCAATTACCTTCAGTAGTAGAGATTTTACATGTAGTTTTGGTGGATAACAAAGAGCAACGGCAAAATGTTATTGTACTTACGTTTAAAATCTATTACCAACTTTATTTCTTTTATCATTTTCTAGGGATACAATTGTTTGGAACATATGACATAAGTTTGAAATCTGATATGCTGAAGGGTAAATCACATTTTATATGGGTAGTCATAGTATTTTCTGCCATGGTAACAAAAGTCCAGACATAAACTTTTGGAATAAGAAAGAAACAGCTTGCCTCCAGGTTTCAGAAGTAAAGGGCCATCTGGTATCATTGCATAAACCCTGAGGCGAGAAGAACCTTAAACATCATAGAAGCAAAGTTCATACAAGAATCCTTGAAAGAGATAAAGGAAGAAAGATTAAGATGCTTGTTCTCAGGGTTCTACCTGACCAATACAGATGCAGTTACTGCCAACCATCGGACTGACCCTGGGGATCCCAATGGAAGAATTAGGAGAAGGACTGAAGGAGTTGAAGGGGATCAGAACCCCATAGGAAGAACAATATCAACTAACTGGACTAGCCAGAGCTCCTAGTGACTAAACCACTAACAAAAGAGTAGACATGGACAGAGCCATGGTTCCAGATGCATATGTAGCAGAAGATTGCCTTATCTAATATCAATGTGAGGGGAGGCTCTTGGTCCTGTGGAGGCTTAATGCCTCAGAGTAGGGGTATGCAGAGAGGTGAGGCAGGAGTGGGTGAGTTGATGAGTTTTTGGAGAAGCACCCTTGTAGAGGCCAAAAGGGGGAGAAGGAGGGATGGGATGGGAGGATTTATGCAGGGGTAACTGGGAAGGGGGATATCATTTGAAATGTAAATGAATAAGATTATTTTTTTAAAAAGATGCCTCTTCTCCAGGTATGATGCTTATGTCCTCCAAGAAATTGCAATATTCTCATTTTCCCCACAGCGCTGCTTTATTATTGTGAATGTATCAAGTGGTTAATACAAAAATGAGTTAAGAACTTGCAGGAACTGCTCATAATCCAGAGGTGCAAAGACTCAGCAAGTATTACTCTGTGGGTGAGTTTACATCAAAACAGACAGTTATAAAAGCTATTGAAATTAATCTACAGAGTAGTAAGTCCAAATGGCAAATTACGAATAGAGACTAAAAGCATTTTACATTTTAGCTTCTTTTTTACTCTAAGGTTAGCCTCTCAGAGTACGATTTTAATGAAAAAAGTAGAGGAAATAAGAATGAATCACACACACATGCACACACAAACACACACACACACACACACACACATATACACGCATCTTATAAAGCATGGAAGCCATATTAATTTTAAAGATTCATTCAGTTAATTATTTAAATCAGTGTGTGAATGTGTTCCACTTGTGTGTGCAGGTCTTTGTTGTGGACAAGAGAAGGAATCTCATTTCCTGGTCCTGGAGTTAAAGGTGGCTGTAAGCCCCTTATGAGGATGCTTTTTCAGAGAGTTTAGTTGCCAGAACACAAATTGGGCAACATGGAACAATCTGTAATTTCAGCTCCAGAAAGATTTAATGACTTTGGTGTCCCCAGGCAGTTGGACATACTTACAGAGAGCGCTATGAACCTACATAACTTAAATATTTTACATTTTAAAAGTTTTCCCTTTAATTCTTCAAAATGGACTAATAATTACCCATATCTCTTTCATTAACATTTCTATGTTAATTTAACATTTACATTCATATTTTTATGCATATGCATGCTAGCTTGATTATCTATGTCTCTATGTAGATCATATTGAATATATATGAGAATCATTTCTGTTGACTTTGCTCCAATGCACATTTTGCTCAGTTCTGCAAATCTCAATGTTGCCCAACAGAGCACCCTATGGCAGCTCCCTGGCTGCAACTCCGCCTTTTAAAATAGTAGTATCATTTAAATAAAAGGACTTTGCCAATATTTGATGGAAAATCAAATGAATATTTTATAGACTTTGCAAGAACTTTCAAGGTCTAATTACTAGGAAATGCATCCATTGAATTTGATGGTGCAATTAGTTGATTTAACTCCAATTATAAAATGTTTGTGTGTCATAATACTTTGCAGTAAGGCAGGAAATATGCAAAATAATATTAAAAACTAATAGGAGGATGATTTAATTATGGGCATCTATCCACTTTATATGTTTACAATAACTTTACAGAAAAAAATATCATTCTTTATTTAAAATTCTTTATTTATTTACAAAAAATGAGATCACCTAAAATAATTTCCTAACTAATTATAGTTGAAAGACAATAAGAAAACACGAAAAGCATTACCTTTTCATTTTTCCAAAAAGTTAAGTGCAAACTACAATAGTCACTTTTAGTGTTCAATTATTTTAAGTTAATTCAGTAATTACTGATTTACTGAATTTTACATACATATAAATTTGGCAACATTTTGGGATTGTCATCCCTTTAAAATTGCCAAGTAAATAATAGTATGAGTTTTCACATGAAAACATTTTAACTAAGAAATATAAACTCCTCTAGACATACTGGAGAGATTGTGAGAAGTTGTTTATCCAGTTCCAAAACACTGGAGCAAAGAAGTAAACTCCTCTGGAGAGGGGCAACTTCAAGGGCATATCCATTTCAAAGCTTACTTGGAAGTCTTTAAATTCTAATTCTAGGAAGAATGGGTAATTTAAGAAATAAATACTCCACAAAAGATGAGAGGCTTTGAAAACGTCCATTCATGTGCTTCTTTTTCCCCCAGGATAGGATCTTTGCTCACTTCAAAGTAAGACTTAGTGGTTACACTAACCCAGCTGGAGGCAGATTAATATTTTGTCTGCCTCATGATCATTGAATTCATACTTTTAATTTTCTGTTCTCCTTCTATTTATGTCAAGTAGAGAGAAGGTACATATGGCTTCTTAGTAGATAAACACTTTGATGAATGTTGTTATTACCTGTGGTACAGTATTACAGCATGGGTGCTCCACAAACATGTGGTCTTATTTAGAAAAAGGTCTGCACTTCATCAGTGGAAAGCCAGTAATATAGAAAGAAATAACATGAAGAAAAGAAGCAGTCTCCTAAAAGTTTGATTTTTTCTTATTTAGGCACTGTTTTTCTTTAATATTTAAAATTAAATGAGTGATTGAATTATTGCTAAAATAAAAGATAATTTAAGTTACCATAAAATGTCATGAAAAATCATTTTGCTCTTTTTTTATACTTCGTGTATTTATGAAATATACTTATATAGTCCCCTTTTTGGCCATGTGCTTAGTCACACTCTAAGTTGCTGTTGACTGCATAGTAAATATTTTGCCTTATTCATTATTTGATGAACAACACTGATTACACATCTTTTAGAAAAATTGTATAATATTCTCATCATTTTCATTTAAAATTCATTTTTCTTTTTATTAATTTATTGTTTATAATATTCTAAGAATCACATATCAACATTTACAAAACCTATTCAGTTTTGTGTACTTCTATACAGTTATAATAGTTAGTCTTCTTATCTACTAAAATATGGGTCAGTTTAATAGATGCTAATTTAAAAATTAATCCAATATATCCCCTTTCCATTGTTTCAATGCTCATTGCCAGGGCTTTCTAAAAAAGATGGCATAAAATAAAAGTATTAATGAAATTAATAGCTGTAAATATTCAAATTAAGTATGACTTAAGAGGATTAATTTATTAATCAAATACTATAACAGAGGATATAAAAGAACACTGGAAAAACATATACACAAATGAAATGCAAAGACACTACAAAAACATAAAACTTAACATCAGATTCTGTAAATGAAGCCTTTATGGAAATCTTCAGAATTAAATAATTATGTTAGAGATAAGTATTATGGGGGAAATGTATAAGTATGTAATCAATTGGAAGGTAATCAAAGTTTTTCAAAATTGTTAATAATATTTTGAATTATTTTTTTTAATCTTGACATGCAGGTCTCAAGATCTAGGTTTGAATTCTAGGAGTAGAAGTTTAGAACAAAGTCAACGTATTTGGGACTCATAATGATAACTGAAGAATGAGACATACCATTATCCAACCCAAATAGTCTTCACACCACAGATTACAAGGAGTAAATCAACTAGTTAGATGGTATTTATGCATGTGGAGGGAGAGATTTTCTTAGAATGGAAATTGCTACAGCAACTTTTAGAGTAAGAATGATAATCTAGTTCCCATTACAGAAGAGTAGAGGGAGAATCCACAGAGGAGACAATGGTTCAAGTGTTATCCTGAATCAATAGAGTAGAATGGATGAGATGGTGGATCAACATGAGTAAGTAGACTAGAATAATAAGATAAGGAGTGCAAGTGAATAAAAAGATTAGATCACTGGGCTAATGGACACACATGAATAAAAAGATTAGAAAAACGGACTAATAAAAAGAGCAGAACAATGGACTAATGGACACACGAAAATAGGGGCTTAGGGTAATGGGTTGATGGCTACACGGGAAGAGTGTACTAGAACACAGAGTACATTCAAAATACAGTGTATCCATTTTTGTTCAATTTCCTGAATGCCCTGTTTTACTACATCACAGTTCTGCAGTAAGGAGGGGTAAAAAAACGTGGCAGATAGAAATGGAGGGAGGGATGACCCATGTTTTGAATGGTACAAAAATAATCCATTTTAATACACGTTTGATTTAAAAGCTACACTAGGTATTTAGAAGACAATGTCAACACAAAAGATACAACCTACCTGTTTT
This sequence comes from Rattus rattus, assembly GCF_011064425.1. Lineage (NCBI taxonomy): Eukaryota > Metazoa > Chordata > Mammalia > Rodentia > Muridae > Rattus > Rattus rattus. Next base: position 107,390,763 of record NC_046156.1, read on the forward strand.
AAGAGATACCAAGTGCTGAAGAGAGCTGCTGAAATAGTTAGACCAGGGGATGATAGGCTTCAGCCTGATTTCCACAAGAACCAAGCATGAAAACCGTTATAAATATAACACATGAGAATTCAGAAACAAAATTGATGCAGGCGAGATCAATCTATAAATAAGGAATGCTGCTCAAGTTTCATTTATTGTAATTTTGCATGAGAGGTCAACAGAGATCTTACCGGATAATTGTAGGCCAGGTTAAAGTGAATTTTTTTCTGTTATTAAGTTTCTAAATGTCAGGAAACACTAAGATAACCCAGATGATGATGAAAACTCTAGATGAAGTAGAAACGCAGGGTAGATAGGTATTTTTAATTTGAGTTTGGGATATCTGTATAAATTTATCCTTTTGGGAAGCCTTGTGGGTAATCACAACGTTTAATTGTCAGTCACATAAGGTTAGTGTATACTCCCAAGGGCACAACCTGGCATGTGTGTCACAATACCGAAAACTCCTTCACCATGGAGACCTTTGGTAAAATAACAGTTGTATAACCAACATGAGATACAGTAAGTACTTCAAGACGGGGCCCATGTCAATGTTTTATTTATTTATTTACTTACTTTTACTCTATTTACATCGCCAATGCAGCCCACTCTCAGTGCCCTGTTCACAGAGTCCCTCTCCTACCCACTTAATTCTTCTCTGAGTTGATAGCGCCTGTTGTCCCCCTACACTGTCATATCGAGTCTCCGCAGGCTTAGGGGTATCCTTTTCCACTGAGTCCAGACAAAGCACCCCTCTTCAGGCAGAGATTGCACAGTCAGCCAACAGCTTTAGAGACAGCCCCTGCTTCAGTTGTTAGGGAACCCACATGAGGACTGAGTTACATGTCTGCTACATACATGACAGAGGGCTTGGTCCACATCCAGCCCATGAATACTCACTGGTTGGTGGCTCAGTCTATTACAGTTCCCAGAGGTCAAGGTTAGTTGACTCTTGGTCTTCCTGTTGAGTTCCTACACCTTTCGTGGCTTTCAATCCTCCCCCCGCCGCAACATTTCATAAGAGTTCCTGACCTCCATCGAAGATTAGTTGCGGGTCTCTGCATCTCTTTTGGTCAGCTGCTGGATAGAGCCTCTCAGGGTACAATTATGTTAGGCTCCTGTCTCTGAGAGCATAACAGACTATCATTAATAGTATCAGGGATTGGTGCTTGCCCATGGGAAAGACCAGAGGAACAGGGGAATGAATGGAAATCTGCAGCTGCCTAGGTTGGGAGGTAGGGTGGGAGAATCTCTAGGAAGTCCCAGAGACCTGGGATGAGGAAAGCTCCTACAGTCAAGTAGGTGACCATAGCCAAAATAGCAATGTTGATTTTTTTTTTATTTTGTTTATATTTACAAGGCTTCTGGTAAATCAAGGTCAGATGTTTTCAAGAGAACTTGGAAAAATAACGAGTTTGTCCATATGAGAATTGTTGAAGTCCATTGAGGAGAACACATGAAAAATAATCCTTTTACAAATACAATGTTTTAAATATCCTCCACACAACTAGTTATAGTCTTTAATATTTCCTCAGAAATGTAGTCATGTTAATATATTAGTAGACATGTAATAATAATGTATCATTACACTTGAGCACATTGAAAATATTAGTGCAACAGTATAAAGGCATTTAAAATACATTTCTATTATTTTATTATAGTTGAAATAAAATAATTTTGTTTTAAATTATTTGAAAATTTTAAATATTAAATTTTGTGATATGATAAAATATTCAAAATATTTCTTTGCTGGAATGAATATATTCATTAATTGACAAATGGGTTTCTTCATTCAAGAGATACAATGAATATTGTTCTTTGCTTTTCAAGCTCATGTTTATGTGTGTTCTTGTATGTGTATATGTAGATATCCATGCATATGTATGCATATCTGTGTTTCTGTATGTGTTAGTGCCCACACACGTATGGATATGCCCTCTCTAGAATAGACATACATGCAATTTTGTGTGATCATGCAAAAGTTAAAAAGATTTTCTTGATGTTACCAGAGCAATTGCTCTCTTTTCAGACAGCTTCGTTTTCATGAATACTGAAGTAGCATTAGCTTAGCATTGTACTCTAGGGCTTATTTTATATGCAGCATAAAAGCAGCTGGGGAAATGATCTTGTTTTTGTGTTGCTGATGATAGTCTTGCTAATGATATTAGCAGCAATTTTTCAATTTCAACTGTTACATATATTTGTGTCATGAAGTGATTTTGTTGAGTCATATCGATAAATTAAGTATGAAACTGAAGCCCCAAACATTTGCAGAAAGGTTTTCTCTTGTAATTTAAGCTGATTAAACTTTTGCAACACCCTTCCTAGAGATTCCGGTGGTAGCAAACACAACAGAAGAAAGAGAACAGAGATTCAAGGTGCTTTCACCTGTCACTAGAGTAAGTGAACTGAGCAATTATGAGCCAGAGAAGAAAGGCGGCAAAGTAAAGGTGAGAAAACAGAAGGACCAGACCAGTGGGAAAGGCTCCCACAGAGTGCCAAGCTTTCCCTTCTCCATGGTCAAAATACACTTCATCTTGGTCATACAAAGAAATAGAAAAATAATTCTGCCCTACATGCTGAAGATTTCCATAAATGAAAAATGTACAACATCTAACAATCACTTAGTCATGCTGAATTTACATATTCATACAAAATAACAAAATGTATTACTAAAAATATTACTTTGGATTCTTTGCAACATTTCGATTTAAAGTTTGTTTGCACTGTGTGTGTATATGTGTGTGTGTGTGTGTGCTCATGTATGCAAGGGTGTGTCTGTTTGTCTGTGTATGTACATATCAAGTGTGTGCAGGTGACCTTGAAGAATAAGTGTTATCAGATCCCATGAAACTGGAGTTCCAGGTAGTTGTGTCTATCTTGATGTGGGAGTTTGTAATCAGACTCAGTCCTCTGGAAGAGCAGCACACTCTATTAACCTCTGTACCATCTCTCCAGCTCTGATAGTATTAATACATCCATGATGCAATCAAAACCACCTGCAGGTGATCTCCACTTTCTGAATAACATTGACCATGTTTTTCTTTTATGGGAATGCTAATTTGTCCTTTGTTGTTATGATTTAATGCTTACCCAGAACTATATGTGTTGAGCACTTGTTGGTAAGCAATTTTGATAGCTTTTGGGACATAGAGGGTCCTGCTAACATGAATGCAATAATCTATTCTTGGCTAATAGACTTGTGGGTGTGGCTTGTTATTAAGAGAGCTCTCTCTGTCAAACTTAGTGTTTCTCACTATGTGATGTTGTACTCATGACAATTATCATTGTTATGAATAAAAAAAACCAAACACCAACAGAAGGAGACAGAGAAATTGTTCCAGTTAATATCTGCTGTAATAGTAAAACATTCTGGCAAAAGTAATGGGTTCCAGTTCATTGTCTATAATCATGAGAAATGAGGCAGGAACTTGAAGTAACAAATCCTATTCATGGTGTTACACAGCACATTTTACACAATTCAAAATAAATGGTACTAACCACAGAATTATTGTACTACCAAATTCAGACTAGGCCTTCTCACCCCTTCTAAATTAAATTTCACACAAACATGTTCTTATGGTAGCTTGATCTAGGCAAATCTACATTGACAGTCTCTTCCCAGAAGGTTCTAAATTGTTTCAAGTTGACAATTAAACTGTCTCAGGATGAAACGATGTATGCTGGCTTACATTCTGATGAGGTATAATCTCTCAAAAGAGATTAGGAACGGTGTCTTGAATATTCAACTCTCCTTTGTCATGTTTTTCTACCTTGAGGTTCCTGAAGAGTGTTCAGGTTGTAAACTCTCAAAGTTTAATTTCTGCCCATCTTCTTCAAGCAAGCATATATCCCATGCCTTCCCAAGTAGCAGCCTAAGCCAAGGACAAAGTATTCAAATGTATGAGCCGATAGGGAAGATTCAACATCCAAACCATAGCTGATGATCTGTCCTGTTCCTCTGCAAAACAAAAGCCTTGCTAGATGCCAGCATCATGCTATGGTATTTGTTGGCTTGTCCAAACATGATCTACACAGATTTCTCGTCTTAACAAATCCATCCACCTCAAACACTGTCAAAAAGAATACATGCTGAAAGGATTATTTTCCCTTGACTCATTTAAATTTTTCAGTCACAGTTTAGAAAATAACATCACATTGCTTATTTTTATATAAAACTAATCACTCAATAAGTCACACTATAAAGACAAGGCTTTCATCAAATGAGACTGGTGTGTGTTTATGTGTGTGTGTGTGTGTGTGTGTGTGTGTGTGCATAGAAACAAAAGAATGTCACAACTGTAGTTAGAGGTTGTTTTAAGTTACTACTCATTAATGGAGTTCTACATTTCACACACACACACACACACACACACACACACACACACACACACACACACATGCTAGTACAAGGCAGCATATGAAGGAGATAAAAGATGGCAGCTTAATTCTAACTTCTGGTATATAAAGACCCTGTGAATTTCAATAGCATTTATTCACTGACAAATTTCAAATTTGCATGTCCAATTTCATATTCTTCTCTCTATCACTGTGGTTAAATACTTCTCTCTATAGCACTTATAGGTTTTATGTTCTGTTATACCTGTGGGATTTTACATCTAAGATCATTGTGTCATCAATGAACTCATTACCATTTCACATATTTAAATATTTACCTCCCAAGTCTCTTCAATATAATGTAAATTTTGTTCCCTGGTGCAGATGATAGTAATTCATTCATAAAATAACATAAGAGAATATCTTTTAAATATCAAATGAATGTGATTATGACATAAATAATTTAACTGTGAGTTTAAGCCAACATTTTGTAAAGCAGGTATATCATTAAAACACATAATTTACTATCACATAAAGATTAATGCAATATTTCAAATATATTTGTGAGCTGTTAATTTAATTACTTCCTTTGAGATAGTATATAAAAAGGTTAATGTTGTATTAAAATACCTGGAGTTCAGGTTCATGATCCTTTAAGCTATAAACGATTATATGTTTGGCTAATCTTTTTGAATGTTTTAATTTGAGGTTGATTAGCCTGTGCAGTTCTATTGGGGGTAAATATTTCATTTTTCTCTTTGTGCTATTAATTTTAAAAAATAGTTGTACTGATTGCTTGTAGTTTACAATATTGTTTTTATGCATTTCCATTGCCACTGATTGCTTTGTCATAGGTCACATTATACTAATCTTAGAGTTTGAATTTTGAATTACGTTTGGAAAGAAAGTGTTGCTTACCTATAGGTAAATCAGCATAGGTGTACTATGTTACATTGTTGATAATCTTATCATTTATAGTAAAATTAATACTTTCAGAGTTGGCCTCTTAAATATTGTTTACCCTTTGTTTAATCTTTTAATGAGAATAAATAAAAATGTATTTATAAACAATTTACTTTATTTCATACACATATATATGTATATAAATATAGTCTGTATGTGTTTGTGTGTGTGTGTGTGTGTGTGTGTGTGTGTGTGTACTGTTAACTAACTCCAGTTTTCTGAAAGAGAAGGATGTTCTCTAATATTGAGGTGACTCTCCAGTGTGCTTCTATAAGACCAACCTCTGCATGTATTCCAGCAGTTCATTGATAGAGTAGATGCTTAGTTGGGCCAATTCAGTGCCCTGGATCTGGGCCTAAAAGTTATCTCAGTGTGTCTGCAAGCCAACTCTTCAGCATCCGTACCACCAGGTGAAGTTCTCTGGCCCTGCCTTGGCTAGCCCATCCAATGCTGTTCACACAGCAATGAGCAGAGGCATTCTCTTAAGTGCCCTAGGGACTGGCTTATCCCAGCAAACCCCTTCAGAGCTAGGTCTACTGTGCTGCTCAGGCAGCCTGCAGCACCTTCTCTCTGAGGCAGCAAGTGAAGGGCAGGGACAGCTTTCCTGCTCATCCTATAGGTTGGTAGGTAGGTCCAACTGTTTTGCCAGCTACAAATGGTTAGGGAAAAAGGAAGGGGAAGGGATTTCTCCTTACACCCCACCACTGCACAGCAGGCAAACCTCTACATCTCTTAATGCTTTGTACACATTAATGGGAATACCATGTGTTAATACAGTGATATATGTATAATGTATATGTAGTAGCTATTCCTGGTTGTCAACTTGACTATATCTGGAATGAACTATAATCCAGAATTGGAAGATTCATGTTTGATCCTGATCTTAAGGCTGGGAGATACAAATTTCTGACCTGGATCTTGGTATGGAGATCTTGAGGCAAAGTGGCTATAAATCCAGGAGTTTAAGGCAACGAGACTTAAGGCAAAGATTAAACAAAGGCTGAGGTCAAGGTCACATGGAACAAAGCAAGTCCCAGTCCCAGGTGTGGTGGTACACATCTTTAATTTGGGACACACCTTCTGCTGGAGATTTGCATAAGGACATTGGAAGGAAGAGGCTCTGTCTTTTTGCCTACCTGCCTGCCTCAAGGGATGGAGCCCCTCCTAGATCCTTGGACTTCCATTCACAGCTGCTGCTGATCCTTGTTGGGGAATTAGACTACAAACTGTGAGTTGTCCCGCGCTACGTCTGGCCAGCAGGAACGACGCGGCACACACAGGATCCTACTGCAGAAAAGCTTTAATGCGTCTTGAGAGGGAGAGCATAAGCTTACAATGCGGAGACGCCGAGTGAGGAATAACCGTCCCTTATATAGGAAACTATCCTCGCTTAGGACGTGGTCACTTCGACTGGTCGCTGCAATTATGCCAGATGACGCACCAAAGCGACGTGTCCCTTTGAGTAGGGAAGTTACCAGGCGCCTGCGTATTGCCCTTTTTACTAGGTGCGTTCTGCTGGATGCCGGTGCCATCTTGTAATGGAGTATGTGAGGACAGCTCCTCACATATGTGAGGACAGCTCCTCGGACAGCTCCTTACAGTGAGTCATCAACCAATTCTCTTACTATATAGAGACCACCCCTAAGTTCTGTGACTCTAGAGAACCCTGACTAAGACAGTATACCACTTAGATATTGCTAAACATATCTATCTTCTTGCAGAATTAGCCGTTATTCAATGAAATACCTGAAATACTTTTGATGATATTTGGGTCCTATGTCTTACATGGGCATTTTGCTGTGACTAGCACAATGAATTCATCTATCAATCTAATTTCAAATTGTTCTCATTGTTGAGTTTTACTCTTTTCTATAACTTGTCTGCAGGCCACATACTCAGATATACATCACTTTCCTTGGTGTCAGCTTTTCTTGGTTTCTTTGGGTGTAAGATTCTATAGTCTTGTTTTCCTTTGAATGGATTATGCCCTTTAACATAATAATATAAAGTCTGTCTCTGATGTGACAATGACAAGAAAGACTTCATTGCCTTTCATGGCTGAGTAGTAGACCACTCTGTATGTTCACCACAGTGTTGTTGTTGTTGTTGTTGTTGTTGTTGTTGTTGTTGTTGTTGTTTTATCTGCACATCAATTGGAGTTCATCCTGACAGTTCAATTCTTGGAAACTTGATATAAAGCAACAATTAATAGTAGGTGCAGAGGCAGTTATGGCACTGATTGCATGCCTTTGACACTGGAAAAAATGTGAAAAGCTTACCTTTCCCCATCAATTTGTATTTGCTATTTAATTCTCTTCTGGAATAAATGTGATATCCTACAGTACTTTTGCTTCTGCTCTCTTAACAATCGTGTGAAAGCAATTTTAAAAAAACATATGTCTGTATCTATCCATCTATCTGTTTCAGATAGATATCCCTGATTTTAAAAGTTTGTTTATGTACATATTAATCTATGTATATGTTGTAAGATTTGGAGATAACTTATATGTTCTGGAAGCCATAATTTGTCAGTGGTATAATTTATACACATTTCTCTTATTCTGTTCTTTGACTATTCAATTTATTTACAGCTTCCTTTCTAAGGCATTGAATTTTGTTGGATCTACTCTTCTTTATCTAAATTTATTTTTGTGTTTTGGGATCTTTACACACACACACACACACACGTATTCAAATAACAAACTTAGTCTTCTTATAAATTTCAGTGGCTAATTTTTTCCTTGCATTTCTGGGTTATTTTTCAAGGGGTTATAATTAAAATTTAGGTGTATGTATGATTTTCAATTGTTATTTTTAATGTGAAATATCTAGCTTGATTCTTCTTCAGGTAAATGATCCATTTGTTCTCCTTTATGTGTTGTAGAACTTTTTGAAAACCTCACTTGGCTATAGGCTTCCTTCTTAATGTGTCTGTGTATATGTGCTCATTCATGAATATGCAGATGTGTGTGTGTGTGTGTGTATGTGTGTGTGTGTGTGTGTTTGTATTTTTGTGGAGAAACTAGGACTCTACTTGGAATTATGTTTACTCTAAAATGTTTTCAATAATTTGTATGATATATATTGCCAATCATGTGACCCTATTTTCATTTACCCAATGAATATTTGTTTTTTAATAAATATTTTAATTTTTATCTGACAATGGTTGAAAATTAACCTAGTCATAATGTTTTAATTCAGTAAGCAAAAATCTAGCATAAAGTCTAAATATTGAAGATAAAAAAATAAAATATAATATGATAACATTTATAAATTATTAAAAAAATTTAATATTCTTCTGTTTTATATAAATTTATTTCAATGTATAAAATACTTTGTCCCAAAGAGGCTGTGGCTATAATTTAATATAAAGGCATATTCATTAAAAATTTCAAAATGCGGGTTGGGGATTTAGCTCAGTGGTAGAGCGCTTGCCTAGCAAGCACAAGGCTCTGGATTCAGTCCCCAGCTCCGAAAAAAAAAAAAAGAAAAAAAATTTCAAAATGCTCTACCTTTGATAGTTATGTGCTAATTAAAAAGTACAATTAATATGTTAGGGGTTTACAAAAATAATAGTGAACTACTACTTATGGGGAGTTTGCAGTCACTGGATATCAAGGCTTTAACAGAATAAGTTTAAGCCAAATTTGTAAATCAGTGTGATTTTCAATCAAAGAGATATGGGCTGATATCCATTACTGAGAAGAGCACTGTGATTGGCTATTGGGTTTGGTGTCTTCTACCAAATATATGCGTGCTGTATTTCTACATCTTGTTAGTTTCCAAGCTACTTCTCTTTCTATAACCTCCTCTCTGTTCTCCATTGCTGGTGCAATGTATTCTTTTTGCATGGGAACTAAGGCGAACTTCCGTCAGTTTCGAGAGGAAGACATATAATCTGTATTTGAAAAAACAAGCACAGGTCACTTCCATGAAATGATTGTTGTACAAGTAAACACTGAGAGGAAAGAAGATAGCAAGAGTTGAAGGTTCAGAGGCAAAACCTGAAACTAAATTACTATCAGGAAACCAAGAAGCATTGTAAGTTTTATATCCTAAAATGTGTTTCTCCTGTGTTGGAATTACCACAGGTAGCAAAAATTTCTGTCCATTATTTCTATACATATTCTATAAGCATTTACCCTCTCCAGAAGAGACACCTGGATTTCATTGCATCCCTCTCCCTTTTGAAAAGATAACAATTGAGCATATGAGTAAAGAAACCTTGACCATTAAGAAATTTTGATTTTGTGCATTTTCTGTCCTCAAGTTAATTAGTGATTCTACCACAGAAAACTCCACAAGGAGCAAGAGAAAGAAGCTGATGTGGCAAAACCCAAAACAGAAATGGATCTAAACAATTTTAAATGAGTCCATGCCTTATTAAAAAAAACTATAATGTCACACTAATTAAAATAAAATGATGAGAATCTTTTTTATCTTTCAAAATATCAGTACAAGATTGATTATGTGTAAGTTATCTAATGGTGCTGTTTGTGGTAAGAAACTGAATATGTGCTTATAAATATTGATGTCTTATCTCTTTCTTAATTAACTATGCATATACTACCTTAATTTCAACACAGATATTCATAGGTTATCATCAGCTGTGATTACCATTCTGTCGTGGAAACATTTTAATTTCAAAACTTACTCTCCCGTTACTGAGGTTTGAACATTGGGCCTCATATTACACTTAATTTCAGTATCCTGGTATTTGAGAACATTGTAAGCAACAATTCGTAGAACATACAGTAAGATCCACATGGTTCACATTAACACAATCAAGTCAGAGGATTTTCTTTGCAGGAAATTCTGTTCTGCAACAGAATAAATTACAATAAGTTCGAAGTACTATGAGATCAAAGGACCTTAACATTTTGTGGAGCTGTAGCCATAATAAATTTTCACATGCAAATAGTTCTTAAAATTCTTGTGCTCATAAACATGTTCATTAATACTGCAGAAAACATGGCTTGTGAGTAAAATTTAGACCCAATAATCCAAGGCCATGTTGTAAAAGGATGGTGATATTATAAAATTTTTCTGAACAAAGAAAACTGTGGACAATCATGAAGAACGCATTACAACAAGGTTTTATGAAACATTACTGAACATGCAGCATACTATTAACACAGCAAAAGATAGAAAACGGTCACCAAAGAGTATTTTCTTAACAGTGAGACAGTGGGAAATTTTAATCAACAGAATAAAATTTGACCATTACAACATAACCATATATGAAAAACTAGTTTAAAGTGAGTCATGAATTAATGAACAATTAAAGGAATCTGAAGAAAAATTTGAAAATCATACAGTGTGAATCTCTATGGCTTTGACGTAGTCAAAATCTAGTCTCAGATATGATCCTAAATGTATAAGAAGAAAACTGAAAGGCAGACAAACTGGATGAACTTTCCTCCATGACAGCAACTAGAGGAGCAGGGACCAGATGGACAGATGACTGAAAAAGGGCAAGGGTGTGAGAAATGAGAACCAGTAGTCAGTGAGAGTGAAAATGTGGACTGGAGTCTTGGCTGTGAAGCAGACAGCAACTTCCTCAGATGCCTAACACAATGAATTGCATCATAATGAAATTATATACCTATATGTATTATGAGGAAAGTAAAAACAGATAATAAATATTCTCTTTATTTTTGTTAGTGTTTTATTGTTTGTTTGGTTTTCTTTTCTGTACTGGATCTTGTATTATAGCCTAGAACTGCCTTGAAGCAACCTTTAGGCCAACCTGTTTTCAATCCCTAAATTTTCCTAATTCAACACAGTTGACACTAGAATTACAACTCTGTTCCAGTACTAGGTAAAATCTTTTTTTATTTGCACAGAAACATGAATACTAAAACCTCTGAGTTCAGTGTTTGTGGTAGACAAGCACTAGATACAATCTATGCATCAACACATGATAGATATAATATTTTGTGCCCATAGAATGAGAAATATCCTTCAGGTAAAGTACTGAAATATTCTCAATATAGTTAAACTTAGAAAATCTTGCTCTTCTTACTCTTTGATCTTCTCTGCTCTGCTCTCATGCCCTCTGCCCCTTCGTCCCTTCTCTCCCCATTCTCCCACACTTTCCTCCACACTTTCCTTATGTCCTGGCCTCCTTTCCTTCTCCCCTCTTCTACTCTTCTTCACTCATTCCACTTCTCCACACTGGGAAAAGAAAAGAAAATCCTGACAAAGAGGCCATTCAAAGAGAACATATGCAGAATTCAATTTATGTAAAATTTTGGACATGGAAATAAATGAAGTCTGAAAATCGAGGGAATTTTTTACAGTATAAAGGCTTATACCTGTAGCTCATGGATGCTTTTCTCAACTTTATATATTTGATAGATTTGTGGCCTTAAAAAGTAAATATATTTATTAATATGGTGTGTGTGTATGTCTGTGTTTGTGTGTGCCCACTTGAAGAACAGAGACAAGTGTGTGTGTGTGTGTGTGTGTGTCTGCGTGTGTGTGTGTGTGTGAGTGTCTGTGTCTGTGTCTGTGTGCATTTGTGTGTGTGCTCACTTGAAGAACAGATACAACCTTGAATGTCAGGCCATTAGTCTTTGTACACCTTGTTACTCAATAGTGTCTCTCAATGACCGACAACCCATTTAATAATCCAGTCTGGTTGGAGAGTGAGACCCAGTACGTGAACATGTCTTTACCAACACAATACTGAGAATATAGAGAGGCAAATATAACCATTCTTGATTTACTTTGTGTGGAATCTAGAGATCAAACTCAAACTTGGATGTCACATACTTTGTGGGTAGAAATATCACAAAGCCCTGGAAAAGCTGTAATTACTTCTTGTTTTATTAAACTTTGTACAAAGCTACAACTCTCGACATCTTTGCACATATTATTTTTCATTTCTAACAACTTGTCTTTGACTTTTCTGTTAATTTTTCATAACTTCATAATACCACCACAAAAGCAAAAAAAATAAAGCTCTCTTAATAGAGCAGTACTATCAACTGTACTTTTCTTAAGCGTTTTAATTTGAAATAGAATTGTATCAATTCCCTGCCTCCCATTCGTCCCTCTATCCTAGACTAAGAACTACTGGTAAGGGCTATGTAAGAATGCATAATTAAAACCTATTAAAAATAAAATGTTGATAATTTAAAAGTGCACCAACTCAATTAAGATGAATGAAAATATATTTAAACAAAAATGTGAGTTTTTTAATCAGCTTTGCTTTTCATACCTCTGATTATTTTACTATAAAAATTTTCAGCAAATTATATCCTTGTCCTTTTAATTATACCTGTAAATGAATTTTACCTAAAATTTATCACAATTTCAGTTGCTAGGTGTTAATATATTGAAATCATTTTATATTGATATGAAGTATTTCCACAAATGTAGAGTGCATTAATCATTTTTACTATTCCTCAGAATAAATTTTTATAATTATAATTCTCTGTTGCCTTTATTATGAAGTATAACTTCAATGAGTCTATCAGATTAACCCTTGCATGTGTGTCTCTGTAAATGCCATCATGGAGTTGACACCTAATAGGAAGGAGTGATTTCTTTCTTCATAATCAAAACCATCATTTTGCAAATATTTCAATTAAGTTTGTTTAGAAATATTTAAAATTGCCTTAACCACGCCCTCCAAGGTCTTCTAAGCACTGGCATCACTCTTTTGAAAACACAGAGTCTACATTATTTATACATATAACATACTACTAGTGCAGTTTTAGAGAGACACTGGAACTATAAAATATATATAAAAGTGAAATGTGTGCTAAGTTTTATGTTTTACTCAACATTTTAATTTTCAAACTCTTGTGACAGTCACCAATTAAAGTTAATCCTATATTTAATGCATCATTTGCAAATGAAAAGCAGCAAATAGCAAAATACTAGGGAAAGCTGTATAGAAATTGCTATTTAAATAAATAGAAAAAGTAACAGAATACAGTACTGATAAAAGTTATTTCAGGGAAGAGGAATGTCACTTCCATCAGTATATAGAGTTGTTGCTGCTCAGGTAAAACCACACCCAAGGCATGCTTTTAGTAAGTGATGGTTGAGCATCAAGTGACATTGTCCAATTCTGTGACATCACTTCATGATGATGTTTTATAAAGGACTGTAACAACCTGGCATCTTTGTGCCAGCAAGCATCCCCTCAGGAATATCAAGTGTCAAGATTATAGGCATACTTACAACACGAGTTCAGCATATCAACTTATCTTTCTGCCCAAATTACATTTGTAGAAAATTTATATTGAAAATGTGGAAATAATACATAAAATGAACTAGGGTTTTAGGATAGTGCACCATGATGGCCACTCTTTTCAGTGACCAATTCTAAATCATTCCATGTTAAACTGCCTGCCACACATGGCATTATACCCAAGAGAGAAAAAAAGAAAACAATGGTCAATTCACTGCCTATATTAGTAGACAGCTTTGGGAGGGTGGTGCCTCTAAAAGGATTCACCTATTTAAATGAAAATAAATAAAACGCAGGCAAAACTTGTACTCGGTAACAGAACAAAAATAACAGGCAACAACCAAAGTCCCAGAGAAAGTAAAGAAACAATACTCAAACAAAGCTAAATCTATATTTTTAAAAACACAGAAAGGCATTTAAATATGCTTGCTTAAGTCACTTGAGTTTCTTTTTCTTCCTGTTATTCCATTTTCCTGATTTATTCAATCTGCCCTTGTGGTTTGTTTTGCTTGTGTATACTCATAAAGGCAAAACAGAAGTGAGAACTCAGATGTGTGTGTGTTTTTACATATGTAAAGCAAAGGCTACATATACATACTTATTCTTTCTAATTAATATTTCATAAGTTTTGACCGTTCTGTTATGCCTGTAGAGCACACATAGATGTCCTTTTTTAAAAATAAAAAAATTAGGTTTATTTTTTATTTACATTTCAAATGTACCCTTTTCTGGTTTCCGATCCATAAACCTCCTATTCCATTCCCATCCCCTTTCTTCTATGAGGGTATTCCCGACCCATCCACACAACGCTTCCTGCCTCCCCTCCCCGGCTTTTCCCTACACTTGGGGAGAGGTGGTCCAGCCTTGGCAGAACCAAGGGATTCTTCTCCCATTGGTGCCCAACAAGGCCATCCTCTTCTACATATGCAGCTGGAGCCCAGGGTCTGTCCATGAGTACTTTTTGGGTAGTGGTTAGTCCCTGAGAGTTCTGTTTGGTTGGTCTTGTCTTATGGGGTTGCGAACCCCTTCAGCTCCTTCAATCCTTTCAAAGTTGAACTTTGAAATGTGTTCACTGAACCATTTTGCTTGCATTTATTCTTTACATCTTGCATTTATATTAAAAGTTCACACACAAATGAACGTGGAGGAATTGCTAATACCTGATTCTGTCCCCTTTGTTTCCACTCGCCATCATATACTTAGATACCTTTGACCTGAAGGAAAAAAAATATCATTCAGAACTACTGATAACAGGAAGAAGAGGAAAATAAAATTGAGAATGAATTATTTCCCCTCATAGTGGACTCTTAAGCACGTTTTCCGTGTATGTAGCATGCTATGTGGATTCTTTTGGCATAATTGTTACACGTTTGGCATGGGATAGCGTAGTATCTTCAAAAAGATCACCAAGATAGGCCTCACTTGCCTCCTTCAAAGGACTAATAACAGCACTGTGGAAGCACAGATTTGTTTTGAAGTCCTGAGCAATTTCTTGCACCAGATGCTGAAAGGGGAACCTGCAAAGCAGAAGTTCTGTGAACTTCTGGTAGCTTCTGATTTCGTGGGGCGCTACAGTACCAGGCCTGGAATTATGAGGTTTCTTCACTCCTCCAGTAGAGGGCGCACTCTTGCAAGCAGCATTTGTAGCCAATTGTTTCCTGGGTGCTGTACCACCGGTGGATTTGTGGGCAATCTGCTTTGTACCAGTCATGGTACCAGCACCTCCTTACTTAGCACGCTTCTCCTTCAGTTGGAGTTTGGCAAGTGAGAGGTGGAGCTGGTATTAAAATCAGGGGCAACACGAAGAAGGCTGATTATTTTTTTTTCTCTCTCTCTCTCTCTTTTTTTTTTTTTTTATTAACTTGAGTATTTCTTATTTACATTTCGAATGTTATTCCCTTTCCCGGTTTCCAGGCAAACATCCCCTAATCCATCCCCCCTCCCCTTCTTTGTGGTGTTCCCCTCCCACCCCTCCCCCCATTGCCCTTCCCTCCCCCCAACAGTCTAGTTCACTGGGGGTTCAGTCTTAGCAGGACCCAGGGCTTCCCCTTCCACTGGTGCTCTTACTAGGATATTCATTGCTGCCTATGAGGTCAGAGTCCAGGGTCAGTCCATGTATAGTCTTTAGGTAGTGGCTTAGTCCCTGAAAGCTCTGGTTGCTTGGCATTGTTGTACATATGGGGTCTCGAGCCCCTTCAAGCTCTTCCAGTTCTTTCTCTGATTCCTTCAACGGGGGTCCTATTCTCAATTCAGTGGTTTGCTGCTGGCATACGCCTCTGTGTTTGCTGTATTCTGGCTGTGTCTCTCGGGAGAGATCTACATCCGGCTCCTGTCGGCCTGCACTTCTTTGCTTCATCCATCTTGTCTAATTGGATGGCTGTATATGTATGGGCCACATGTGGGGCTGGCTCTGAATGGGTGTTCCTTCTGTCTCTGTTTTAATCTTTGCCTCTCTATTCCCTAACAAGGGTATTCTTGTTCCCCTTTTAAAGAAGGAGTGAAGCATTCACCTTTTGATCCTCCATCTTGAGTTTCATGTGTTCTATGCATCTAGGGTAATTCAAGCATTTGGGCTAATAGCCACTTATTAATGAGTGCATACCATGTGTGTTTTTCTGGGACTGGGTTACCTCACTCAGGATGATATTTTCCAGTTCCAACCATTTGCCTACGAATTTCATAAAGTCGTTGTTTTTTATAGCTGAGTAATATTCCATTGTGTAGATGTACCACATTTTCTGTATCCATTCCTCTGTTGAAGGGCATCTGGGTTCTTTCCAGCATCTGGCTATTATAAATAAGGCTGCGATGAACATAGTGGAGCACGTGTCTTTTTTATATGTTGGGGCATCTTTTGGGTATATGCCCAAGAGAGGTATAGCTGGATCCTCAGGCAGTTCAATGTCCAATTTTCTGAGGAACCTCCAGACTGATTTCCCAGAATGGTTGTACCAGTCTGCAATCCCACCAACAATGGAGGGAGTGTTCCTCTTTCTCCAAGATCCTCGCCAGCATCTGCTGTCACCTGAGTTTTTGATCTTAGCCATTCTCACTGGTGTGAGGTGAAATCTCAGGGTTGTTTTGATTTGCATTTCCCTTATGACTAAAGATGTTGAACATTTCTTTTAGGTGTTTCTCATCCATTCGGCATTCCTTAGCTGTGAATTCTTTGTTTAGTTCTGAACCCCATTTTTTTTCCTGATACTGCGTTATAAACACTTTTTTTTTTTTATTAACTTGAGTATTTCTTATGTACATTTAGTGTTATTCCCTTTCCCGGTTTCCGGAGCAAACATCCCCTTCCTCCCCCCTTCCTTGTGGGTGTTCCCTCCCCACCCTCCCCCATTGCGCCTCCCCCGACAGTCTAGTTCACTGGGGGTTCAGTCTTAGCAGGACCCAGGGCTTCCCCTTCCACTGGTGCTCTTACTAGGATATTCATTGCTACCTATGAGGTCAGAGTCCAGGGTCAGTCCATGTATAGTCTTTAGGTAGTGGCTTAGTCCCTGGAAGCTCTGGTTGCTTGGCATTGTTGTACATATGGGGTCTCAAACCCCTTCAAGCTCTTCCAGTTCATTCTCTGATTCCTTCAACGGGGGTCCCGTTCTCAGTTCAGTGGTTTGCTGCTGGCATTCGCCTCTGTATTTGCTGTATTCTGGCTGTGTCTCTCAGGATCGATCTACATCCGGCTCCTGTCGGTCTGCACTTCTTTGCTTCATCCATCTTGTCTAATTGGGTGGCTGTATATGTATGGGCCACATGTGGGGCAGGCTCTGAATGGGTGTCCCTTAAGTCTCTGTTTTAATCTTTGCCTCTCTCTTCCCTGCCAAGGGTATTCTTGTTCCCCTTTTAAAGAAGGAGTGAAGCCTTCACATTTTCATCATCCGTCTTGAGTTTCATTTGTTCTAGGCAACTAGGGTAATTCAAGCATTTGGGCTAATAGCCACTTATCAGTGAGTGCATACCATGTATGTCTTTCTGTGATTGGGTTAGCTCACTCAGGATGATATTTTCCAGTTCCAACCATTTGCCTACGAATTTCATAAACTCGTTGTTTTTGATAGCTGAGTAATATTCCATTGTGTAGATGTACCACATTTTCTGTATCCATTCCTCTGTTGAAGGGCATCTGGGTTCTTTCCAGCTTCTGGCTATTATAAATAAGGCTGCGATGAACATTTTTTAATAGGTTTATTTGTCTCCCTGTGGTCTAACTTCTTGAGTTCTTTGTATATTTTGGATATAAGCCCTATATCTGTTGTAGGATTGGTAAAGATCTTTTCCCAATCTGTTGGTTGTCGTTTTGTCCTAACCACAGTGTCCTTTGCCTTACAGAAGCTTTGCAGTTTTATGGGATCCCATTTGTCGATTCTTGATCTTAGAGCATAAGCCATTGGTGTTTTGTTCAGGAAATTTTTTCCAGTGCCCATGTGTTCGAGATGCTGCCCTAGTTTTTCTTCTATTAGTTTGAGTGTATCTGGTTTGATGTGGTGGGATTGCAAGCTGGTATAAGGAGTTGGACTTAAGCTTTGTATAGGGTGATAAGCATGGATCGATTTGCATTCTTCTACATGTTGACCTCCAGTTGAACCAGCACCATTTGCTGAAAATGCTATCTTTTTTCCATTGAATGGTTTTGGCTCCTTTGTCAAAAATCAAGTGCCCATAGGTATGTGGGTTCATTTCTGGGTTTTCAATTCTGTTCCATTGGTCTATCTGTCTGTCTCTGTACCAATACCATGCAGTTTTTATCACCATTGCTCTATAATATTGCTTGAGTTCAGGGATAGGCTGATTATTTTTAAAATTTTCTTTTTCCCACCCATCATCTTGGGCCATTTCTATCCACTGGATATGGTCTCTACAGGTTCTGCTTCGCCTTTGTTGGGTATTTCAGCTAGTGTTCTCTCTGTTGGGTGCTGGAAACCTCTTGGTTCCCTGGCATATTGGACATTTAAGTGACTACCCCAAGTTCCCCCTCCTCTCACTGCTACACCCCTCCTTTCAAATTCATGACCCTCTGTACTTCTTCTCATTTCCTCCCATATCTGAACTTGTCCCCCTTTTTCCCTCCCTCTCCTTCTCCTGCCCAGATACCTCTTTCCCTCTACCTCCATGGATCTTTTACTCCCTACTTCTGAGTAGAAAGGTAACATCCACACTTTGGTGTGGTCTTTCTTTGTCTTGGGCTTCATAGAGTGTGTGAGTTGAGTTGTATCATCAGGGAAATGTAAATCAAAACAACCCTGAGATTCTAACTCACACCAGTCAGAATGGCTAAGATCAAAAACTCAGGTGACAGCAAATGCTAGCAAGGATTTGAAGAAAGAACACTCCTCCATGGTTGGTGGGATTGCAAGCTGGTATAAGGACTCTGGATATCAGTTTGGCGGTTCCTCAGAAAACTGGACGTAGTGTTACCTCCTCAGGTATACCACTCCTGGGCATATACTCCAAAAATGCTCCAACATATAAGCAGGACACATGCTTCATCATATTCATAGCAGCCTTATTTATACTAGCAAGAAGCCAGAAAGAACTCAGATGTCCCTCAACAGAGGAGTGGATACAGAAAATGTGGTACATCTACACAATGGAGTACTACTCAGCTATTAAAAACAATGATTTCATGAACTTCTTAGGCAAATGAATGGAACTAGAAAATATCATCCTGCGTGAGGTAATCCAGTTACAAAAAACACACATGGTATGTACTCACTGATAAGTGGATATCAGCAAACAAACAAAAAACACTGAAAGCTTGCATGATTTTTTAAGAGATAATAATTTGTGGTTATCAGCCTCATTTAGAAAAATCATTAACAGATTATTTTTGTAAATAAGAGATTGCTAAGTGTTCTATGAAATAATAAGAAACTTGTTCTTGATTTTGTTTCCATAGTGACACAACATTACATGGATGATTGACTTCTATACTACAATCACTAGTTCAGATTAGTAAATGCCCATTCAATTGCATTAAACAACATGAAATTAAATGTGATAACTTCTCTTTACCTTGGGAAAAATAGAATAACTTTTTAAAATCTAGAATCTTCTATTTCCCTGTGTTGTTCATTTATATAATAATAACGAATATAAATGTGAATGCAGTGTGAAAAATAACTTAGGTTTAACTTTTTTAAAGATTTATTTTTTTTATGTATGTGACTATATTGTCTCTGTCTTCAGACACACAAGAATAAGGTATCATGTCATTTTCAGGTGACTGTGACTCACCATGTGGTTGCTGGGAATTGAGCTCAGGATCTCTGAAATCGTAGCCAGTAGTATTCTTAACCACTGAGATATCTTTCTTGCCCTAGTTTGCACTGTTGACATGACTTCTGTCAGTTGAGAACTTTCATGTGTAGTTACAGTGCAACATTAAGCAGCTGATTTTATCCATCAGAAAACAAAAGTTCATAACCATGTTTGTATGCTTTCACACTAATATTAATGTATTAAATTCTGTGTTTCTTGCTCTTAAATAAACATTAAAATTACCAAGTTAGATTTTTCCTTCATAAACATATACTAAATAATTCAGGGAAGAGTAAGTTTATTTCATTTCAGTCTAATTCGTCTATTTTATTATCGTTCAGTCATCAAATCAAACTTACGAAGATATGCTTAGGGGAAGGACTGTGTGATGGAATTGAGATTGTAGCTACTATCATTGTGACAGGATTCCAGCAAATAAGCATTTAACGAAGAATAAGTATTTTGACAAACAATTCCATAAATGTAGTCCATAATGAATTGGTTCAGGTGGCTGGAGCTTACCTTGTGGCAGAGCATCATGTCCATTTGAATATTTGAATACAGAGTAGTAGCATAGTTAAGGATGCTCACTGAACAATGCAGAGTCAGAGAAGAAGGTCAAGGCAGGATCTCCAAATCACTTAGAAGAGCGTGCCAATGACATGACCTGCTTCTATTCCCACTACTTAGAATATTCCTTACCTTCCCACACTGCCTCTGGTTGAAATGCAACTATTGTACATACAAACTTAGATGAGCATTTTAGAAGTTGTTGTTTAAAAGTAGGAAGGTGTTTCAAGGGGAATTGTAACTAGTTGATATATTTTAGCATGTTTTGTTGAGACTTAAGATTGCTAAGTGGTCTACAAAATTTGCAGAAAATCATTTACAAATGAAAATGGCTCTTAGATTTGTACTAATTTTCTACTTTCCCTTACTTTATTAAACTTAATTAAAAAGGAATCCCTTTGTGTCCAAAGTTATCTAAGATTGCATTGTTATATTATGTGCTAAATAATTGAGAATTGTGGAATATTTTTCCAAATGATACAGACAAGTCAACTGAAATATCAAAAATTAGTAAATAAAAAGAATATAGAGCATAGGATGAATTACTTGTAGAAGTTGTGAAATATGAGCATATTTTTTTAAAAGAGTTAAAATGTGTATCACAACTCTTGAATGTGGAGGGGGTGGCAGAAATCCTTGATTTTTAAGTACATTTTTCTTTAACAAAATTAGAGGAAAAATGTTCAGAAATGCTCTGTAAATTGGAAGGGTTGGCCCTGAGAGATCTAAAGAATGTCAAGTCTAGGATCCAAGGCTTCTCTTACTTTAGAAAACCTTGACCAGTACAATTCAAAAGAAAAAGTGCTAAGGACACTTCTCTCCAGACAGAAGGGCAATTTCCAAGAGCATGCAGGTAACCTGTTTTCACTTTGCTTCTCTTTAATGCATTTATAGTTTTCTTTATTACTCATTGTTGACTGTATAAAAATTAACAGCAAGTTCACTATTAATTCCTGTAAATGATGATACATCCATCATCACAGACAGCTTAAGGTTTTGTCGAACTAGCATAGTTATGTGGTACATTTTTACTTCAATAGAAGGACCTGTCCTGTGTCTTAAATAGTTTGTAATATAATTGCAAAATAATATTTTAATTAAGTATATTTTAGTTACAACCAGTGCCAGAGATCTTGTAAGCATTCCATGCCAGTACATTCAAGACCTCGTATTCTGTGGCTTTAGAGATGTTTGGGCCTTAAGCTTAGGTGCTCAGGATTTTCTTTTCTTTCAACAATGTATTAGTTAGAGAAGGCAAAAAGGAGATTACTTGGTGTAATAGGCAGAACATCCCCTCAAACTGCCCATACCTTAATCCCTGGAACCTGCAAATAGATAGCATTACCGGGCAAAAGGGAATCTGTAGATGTAATTTCATTTATAGGCTTGAAAATGGGGAGATGATCCTGGATGATCCAGATAGCTCTAATTTAATCACATTAGCTCTCAAAATCAGAGAAGAATTTCTACGCAGAGACAGAGGAGATGGAGCAAGTCATAGATTCTTAGCACAGGAAAGAAATTTGATGTTTTTGGGCTGACTCAAATGCAAGGTTGTGTTTTCAGAGCAGAGAAATGTATAGACTTGTTATGAATGGTCTAAATACCGAAAGAAAATAAATCTTTTTTGTACCACATTCAATGTAGCTAGCTTCTTGACTAACAAAGGATATATCATCCGATACCCCAGAAAGAGATCCAGCTCAGTTGATAACTGGTTAATTATTGAAATGTTAAAATATCACAGTCATATGAGACAACACACACACTATGCCAGATGCTAATAAAATGCATTTGCATTCCCTTAATCTGCTAGCTTCAGGGGGAAAACCTACATACCAGCTAAAACAATACTCCAGATACTGTTTTTCTACTATGCAATTTATATTTCAAAGAAATAAGAAGTAACTATCATTAGACATTCACAGGATTAAAATGATTCAAATGAATAAATAATTTCAGAACTGACACAAGCATGGCTTTTAGGTCATTACTTAGAAGACAGAAGCAGTTTGAACTTTGTGAATTGGGGGTTTCCCTGAACAACACAGCAGATTTCGGTAAGTCAGTAATATGTAATAGAGAGATTCTGTCTTGAAAAAAAAAAGGAAAGAAGGAAGGAAGGAAGGGAGATAAAAGAAAGAGTAAATGAATATTGATTTTGATTTATTTTTTTATTTTATTGAGGAATAAAATTTACCTTTCTAACCCAGAGTGCCCTCATATCTGTGATCATCCAACCTCTGCATTTCCATTGCTGGGAAGAGAACAATGTGCCATATTGCTACCACAGATATTCTTTGGATTAAACAACCATCAATTTAGCACATGTACAATGGCTATGTTTATTTGTTTATATTTATATGTCTTCTGTGAACTTCCACTCCCAGATCTGAACACCTCTGTCTGAAGCCTGTTGTGTTTCCTATTCATCACACTGAGTTACATAATTTTTAGGAATTTGGAATTGTTACTACTGGAAGTATCTATTCTTTATCCTGTAAGATATTTTTGTGATTATTTTAGAACTAGGCCTATATAAGACCTGTTAGAAAATAAAGCCAACCAAAGCACCAAATAATAGCAACAACAAGAACAAGAACAATACCCCATGCTTATACCTACAAAGCATGTATAAGATGTCACAATTTTGTATATAAAATATTAAAAATAATGTTAAAATAAAAAATAGCAAACGATTGCAAAGAGAGGTAACAGATAAGTAATTTAACAAGTCAATTAAGGGCTTAAAAAAGAGTTTAAGCCAATATATGCCTGACCTCTACTCTTCCAGAAAGAGAAAACCATTCTGCAAGCATAAAAATGAATGACACAGGACAAATGCCCTTAATTACAAACCCCCACTTTACATACAAATGTTCTTAATCACACAAACATATATTAAATTATATTTTCACAAGCTTCTCCATGCTGAAGGTATAATAAAAACATCAACTATTTGAGGAAGCATGTTGCATTTTTTTTTCAGAGAAATTTACATGTCCTTGCGATTTAGTCTCTAACTTAAAAAAATATTGAATATCAAAAAAAGTTCTCATTTTGTCCTATTGTAATGAAGGGATTAGGAAAGATATGCTTTGAAGTCAGATTGCATATAAATTCAAATTCTTTTGTTTTAAATTTCTTTCTTTCTTTCTTTTTTTATTTATTTTTACACTCCAGATTTTATTCCACCACCACTCCCAAGGGTTCCACATCCCATACCTCTTCCCCATGACCCCAATACCCAAGGATGTCCACACCCTACCAACCCTACCAGATCGCTAAACTTTCTGGGTCTCCAGTTTTTTGAGGGTTAGGTACATCTTCTCTGACTGAACCCAGACCTAGGAGTCTTCTGCTGTCTATGTGCTGGAGGACTCATCTCAGCTGGTATATACTACCTGGCTGGTGATCCATTGGCTGAAAGATCTCGGGCATCCAGGTTAATTGAGACTGCTGGTCTTGTTACAGGGTTGCCCTCCTCCATAGCTTCACCCCAGCTCTGTCCTAATTCAACCAGAGGGGTCAGGAGCTTCTGTTCATTGGTTGGGTGCACATATCTGCATCTGACTCAGCAGCTTGTTCAGACTTTTGGAGGGCAATCATGATAGGTCGCTTTTTGTGAATGCCCCATAGCCTCAGTAATACTGTCAAGTCTCAGGTCCACCCGTTGATCTGGATCCCACATTGGGCCTGTTGTTGGACCTTTTTCTCCTCAGGCTCTTCTCCGTTTCTGTCCCTGCATTCTTTCAGACAGGAGAATTCTGGGTCAGAGCTTTGGCTTTGGATAACAACCCCATCCCTCACTTGATATCCTATCACTTTGCTAGAGTCAGATTTAATAAGTTTCCTCTCCCCACTATAGGACCTTTCATCTAGGCTCCACCCCCCAGGTTGAATCCTAAGTGTATCTCACTCTCAAGGTCTCTGGTACATTCTAGAGGGTCTTCCCAACTTCCTTCCTCCCAAGGTCACCTGTTTCCATACTTTCTGTTGTCCCTTAGGGCTTCAGTCCATTTCCCCCACCCCCACCCCATACCAGATCATGTCGCCCTCCTCCCCACCCCCATCCACTTTCCTTCCCCTGTCCCTCCCTCCCTTCCCCTTGTGGTTTATTCCTTCTCCCTCCCAGTGGAACTGAGCCATCCTCACCTGAACCCTTCAGTTTGTTGACCTTTCTGAGTTATGTGGACTGTTATTTTGGGTATTCTGTATTTTTTTACTAATATTCATATAATAGTGAGACTATATTATGCATGTCTTTTTGGGTCTGAGTTACCTCACTCAGGATGACCCCATCAAAATCCCAACACAATTCTTCAAAGACATGGAAAGATCAATTCTCAAATTCATCTGGATAGGCAAAAAGAAACCAGAATAGCAAAAACAATTCTTAACAATAAAAGAATGACTGGGGGCTATCTCCATCCCTGACCTCATGCTCTACTACAGAGCAAAAATGAAAAAAAAAAAACCAACAAAAATCTTCATGGCATTGGTACAGAGACAGCCAGGTTTGTCAATGGAATAGAATTGAAGACCCAGAAATAAAACAACATACTTATGCACACTTGATCTTTGACAAAGAAGCCAAAAATATACAATGGAAAAACGAAAGCATCTTCAATAAATGGTGCTATTCTAACTGGATGTCTGTATGTATAAAAATGACAATAGACCAATATTTGTCACCATGCACAAAGCTCAAGTCCAAGAGGAACAAGGACCTCAACATGAAACCAGATACACTGAATCTAATAGAAGAGAAAGTGGAAAAGAGCCTTAAACTCATTTGCACGGGAGACATTTCCTAAACAGAAGTCAAATGACTCACACTCTAAAATCAAGAAGTGATAAATGAGACCTCATGAAACTGGAAAGCATCTGTAAGGCAAAGGACATAGTCAATAAGACAAATCTGCATCCTACAGACTGGGAAAAATGTCTTCACTAACCCCACTTCTGATAGAGGATTAATATCCAAAATAGGTAAAGAATTCAAGAAGCTTACCACCAAAAACCAAACAACACCTCTCGCCCAAAAGTGGGGTACAGAACTAAACTGAGAATTCATAATAGAGGTGTATCAAATGGCTGAGAATCACCTAAAGAAATGTTCAAAGTCCTTAATGATCAGAGAAATGCAAATGAAAACGGCCCTGAGATTCCACTTTACACCAGTTAGAAAAGCTAAGATCTAAACCTCAGGTGACAACACATGTTGGAGAGGATGTAGAGAAAGAGGAACACTCCTTCATTGCTGTTGGGATTGCAAAATAATACAACCACTCTGGAAATCAATTTGTAGGTTCCTCAAAAATTGGAAATAGATCTCCATAAAGATCCAGCAATACCACCCTTGGGAATATACCCAAAAGATGCTCTACCAAGCCACAGGGGCACATGTTCCCCTATGTTCAAAGAAGCCTTATTTGTGATAGCCAGAAGCTGGAAACAACTCAGATGTCCCACGACAGGAGAATGGGTACAGGAAATGTGGTTCATTTACACAATGGAATAGCTCTCAGCTATTATGAAAAAGGACATCCTGACTTTTGCAGGCAAATGGATGGAACAACAAATTCAAATTCTTAAGTTCTACTTATGGATTTTTTCTAACTTCTCCTGAAATGCCAGTAGTTTTAAATTATATCAGCTGGATGAGATGAAATTTTTATATATCCCACTGGTGTGAGTATGATAATAATATCTGACATTTGGTACATCCCAAAATGTTATATTTGCAGCCTGCTGCTTTGTAAATATCCCAAGTACAATTAATGCCACTCATTGGCATCCTAGTGCTGCTGCGTGTGAATTTAGCACCAGAAGCTCATTGCACAGTTTGCCCTTTAATGTCAGGTAAATTATACTATTACTGATAAAATAGCTTAGATCAAAGAAAGTCTAAACATTCAAGTCAATTAATTCATGAACTTCAATAGCCAGTGGATGGTGACTCTCTAATTTATTTTCAAATGTGACAGTTGAAGCTGAAAATACATGAGTGGAGAAATCTGTACTTGTGAAGCATTACCTGAAGGAGGAGCTGATTTTCACTGCAGCACCAATTCTGCTAACTTCACAAATTCATTTGAAAGTACGGGGATGATAAATGAAATAGGAAAAATAAATGAAAGCAAATATAAATTAAGACAACTTTGATAAAGTCTAAGAATTACTCTTCCCACTGTAATATTTTTAGATTTGGATTTCATGTGTATTAGAGTAGACAGTCAGTTATATAATTCATCAAATGTAGTAAGGATTGAATTAAAATTAATAAGCCATAATGTTTCTTGTTTCCTGTTTTTGAATTCTCATACAAAAGCAGTGAAATGGACATGTTCTATAAATAAAAATGGGCATTATTCTTCCATGTTAATGGCAACTTCAGTGTAGGAAATTCTTTGCTGTATTACACTAACAACATCAAGATGAAGGTTATATTTCTTTTGTTCTGGTGATTATGACATTCAGTGCTCATTTCAAATATAAGTTTCACTTAGCTACAGTTAGCAATTGAATCTTTAAAATAAAAAAGAATATTATCATTTTCATGTTTTCAAGTAAAATTACCTCTCTATACATTTGCTGTAATTTAACAAATGTCTACTACAATAAACATTATTGTTAAAAGACCTTTTGCTTATAATTTTGTGGATTCAGTACTTTGCTGCTTGTCTTGGTCTCTTGGGGAGATAACTCAGTATACAAAAGCAAAAGTAGGCTAAAAAGTTAAAGTATCTGCTTTGTTGCATAGAAGAAAAAAGTAGAAAGATCGAGTTTGTAGATGTACTCAAAGACATACTCAAGAGACAGGAATAGAGATTTTACATGCTGGATTAATTTCATTTTTATGCATTATTTTTTGGATTTGTCATAAATGTCATTATTTTCCATATTCCTTCCTCAGTAAA
The DNA here is from genome assembly GCF_011064425.1 of Rattus rattus. NCBI lineage: Eukaryota > Metazoa > Chordata > Mammalia > Rodentia > Muridae > Rattus > Rattus rattus. The sequence continues at coordinate 107,418,054 of NC_046156.1, forward strand.
CTTATAATTGAAATATACAAACTCTTCATTTAGAAAGGAAATTTGTGGGATATTTTGTTTAGTTTGTGAGATTATGACTGTGTATTTATGTAGTACTTTTTGTGAACATTTAAGTATAGCATCCTGTCATCTGTAATTATGGAAAATATAATTCTTATTTTTGCTATTCATGTGCACTTTTATCTTCCTTTTTGTATTATATACATACACAAATACGTGTATGTATGTACATACATATACAAGTATTCGTAAAAACAAATTATTCACGCACAATATATGTACTATATATGACACTACTATATACTTTCCAACAAAATTTAAAGCACTTAATTTGAGTAAATACTCAGGTGGTTTTAAGGATAATTGTCTAATTAACTAATTCCTCTGAAATACTGGAGAGGCCAGTTACTATTGGCTTCAACAAACTACCTTTGGCACAGAATAGGTATAGTAACCCACTGTGTTTCTCTACATATTTCTTGGATAGAAGTCATGTCTACTTAGTTACCCAGTAATATGGGAGAGACAAGAAGAAAATGGCATAGATATTTTTTCTGCCCTGATGAGAAAAACACAACACAACACAACATAACATAACAAAACAAAACAAAACAAAAAAGCAAGCCAATCAATAAGAAGATGTTTCATGGGTCTCCTTTCTTGTGTATTTGTTTTAAAGCCAAGCTTGGCCTTGCCATTCGCTCTTGAATGCTGGTGACTGACAATTGCTGTCTTCCTCTTGGTTCATGTTTGTTAGGCTGCAGGTTATGCACCCACTTTCCTTCATAAAATTATTTAAAGACTACTAGTCACAATGAAAGATTCTCTTGGTACCTTGTTCATACAACTTTTACTCATGATACTAATATTTCACATATCCTATGACTGCAAATGCTTTATAAGTTTAACCCTAATCCCTTCTTCAGGAGCAACGTAGCCTAGTTACAACAAATAGACAGAATTTTGGAGGCTACACCTCAGATCCAATGTGTCTCTTCATTACACACAGTCCTCTTATAATATATCTCTCATTATTGCAGGATTGCATCAAAAACACATTTGAATTTTCTGAACTTAGATCCAAACACAGTTAGTAATAGAGACAATTTCTTCCCCACTTTTCACAGACATTTCAAAACGTATTAATGAATCATAACTAATACTCTCAAGACAATGCTTCAATGATTTTCTACCCTTGAGAAGCCTGCAAATAAATATGTTTAAGTAGGAAAGTTGGTGTGGATTATGTGTCTGGCAAATGGAATAGGACCATATGGAGCAATGTGTCTTTCTATGCAATTTTGAGTTATTTTTGCAAAGTAGATATCCATTCTGCATGTTCTTCTGACAGGAATAGTAGGAGGGGTGTCTCAGTCACAGTCCCACACATACCCTCTGCTTAGAGTGAGGGTGGATGAGAAGATAGAAAGAAAAAAAATTAAGAAAACTCATAGAGAAGGAACATTAACAGTCCCAGAGAATGGGAGGGTGGTTTAAAACCTGTCACACGGTGAAAATAGAGAAGATTGGGTGGGTGCAGTGAGAGAATTGACGGTACATGGAGGCTTGGATTTATAAAAAGAGAGATGGAGAAGAATTCAAATTCTCAAGAGTATTTTTAATGAACAAGATGGGTCAAAGAGAAGATGCTGAATATAAAATAATTCAAATTCTGAAGCAATGAAGAAATAGCTTTTTACTGGAACTGAAAATCAAAGCAAAAATACAGAAGTAATTATTGTGAATCTCCATTCAGGAAATGAATTTAAAGAAGTAGCACTAGATTGAAATTATATAATAATGAAAGCTTATTTAAGGTTGGAATAGAATCAAGAAGGAAATAAGCCAATGGAGTGGAAGTAGTTGGCATTACAAATAAGTTATAGATCAGCAAGATCACCAATGGGAATAGATGAGTGGCTATTCATGAACAATGTTCTATTGAAAATTCTCAGTAGCAGAACTGTGAATGGCTAGCAAACATTTAAGGAAATGTTCAACAGTCATAGCCATGAGGGAAATTCAAATCAAAACTACTTTGAGATTCTACCTTGTACCAAGATCAATGTCACAAGTGATAGCTCATGAGGGGGTGAAGCTAAGGGATATTACTCCATTGCTGGTGCAAGAGCAACTTATATAGCCATTATGGAAATGAATATCACAGTTCCTCAGAAAATAGGGTTTTGGGTTATCTTAAGACCCAAGTATATCATTCTTGGGCATAAACACAGAGGATGCGCCATTCAACCACAAGGACAGTTACTCAACTGTTTTCACTATGGCTTTGTTCACAGTAGCTAGAAATTGAAAAGCTGAGGACTAAATGTCCCTCAACTGATGAATGGATGAAGAAGACATGATACATTTACACAATGGAGTACTACTCAGCTGTGTTTAAATTTCCAGGCAATAAAGGCCACTAAAATATAGTAATCCTGAATGAGGTAACCTAGACCCATAAAAACAATTATGTACCCACTTAAGATTGGATATTAGTGTGAAAGGTAATTAAGCTACAATCTACAGACCGAGAGAAGTTAGGTAATGTGTAGGACCATGAGACTGTCTTGGAAGCAGAAATAAAATAAATTTTGTGGATGTACTTGAGGAAGAAGGGGATGGGAGCTGGAGGGGTTGTGTGTTGGGGAGATGAAGGTAGAGAGTTCTGTCAGAAGCAGCAGGAACTGGGAGTTTCATGTGGACGCATAGTTCAGTGTAAACTTCCTGGAATCTCTGATGGTGATACCAGTGATTAATGGTAACTATGGTGTATGGCCAGGACATCTGGTGAAAAGATTGGGTCATATTTTTTTGAGTTCATGATAGAGGGGGTCCTAGGGAAATCCCTAAATATCCTAGGCTGATGCTAGGACAGAAGTTCACTCTCTGAGAACTGAAAGTGGGTCCAACTCCCTAATATAATATCTGCATGCCTCATAGAACGTAGAAAGGTCGAGCTGGTGCCTGCATTGGAATCTTTACCCTACATTCTACTCTTTTTGTCACCTCAGTGCTACTCTGCAGACTACAGAAAGGGAAACCTGATAACAACCCAGCCCAAAGCCATCAACCTACAATCTCTCTTGCATACATCATATGTTCTAGCAATGGTGGCATTGCACTTTTGGATGTGGACAATCAATATTCAATTTAACTTGAGGCCCAAGACATGAGAGTGATCCTGTGTGCTAAACTGTGTGTATGGTCATACACTAAAGACTGGCTCAGAAAACTAAGGTAGATCCAAACAAAACTGGCAAAAAAAAACAAAAACAAATAAAGAAAAAAATAACAATGAAGTGTTTCCAGATAATATTCTGCTACATTCATCGATTGGCGCCTTGTCCAAGTGTCATCTGCAAGGCTTCCACTGGCAGCAGATGGGAAGATATGCAGAGACTCACAGTCAGATATTATGTACAAAGAGAGGCTAAATTAGATGTCTCTACTGGCTTCCTCCTCTAGGAGACTGGAACCCTTCAGAAGGGGGTACATAGATTGTAGGAATCAGAGGAGATGGAAACCACCAGGAGATCATGGCCCACAAATATAATCTGGAGGACTCACAAAGTCTCACAGAGACCGAGGTGGTAATCTCAGGGCTTACCTGAGTCCTTTGTACATGTATTATTTTGATTAGCCTTGTATTTTCGGGGACTCCTAGTCATTGGAGTGCCTGTATCTCTCTGGCTCTTTCGCCTGTCCTTGAGACTTTTCTCCTTCTTTGGATTGTCTTGTATTGCCTTGATAAGAAGGCTTGCTTTCTTCCTTCCTTTCTTTCTTCCTTCCTTCTTTCCTTCCTTCCTTCCTTTCTTTCTTTCTTTCTTTCTTTGTATCTTACTTTATCTTATTTTGCAGCCATTTTTTTTGAGGTATGCTTTTTCTGAAGAGAAAATAGAGGAGACAGGGATCTGCAGGAAAGGTATGGTAGTGAGGGGGTATCTGGAAGGGATGAATGTGATCAGGGTGTTTTTTTTTCTTTTTTTTTCTTTTTTTCAGAGTTGGGAACCGAACCCAGGGCCTTGCACTTACTAGGCAAGTGCTCTACCGCTGAGCTAAATCCCCAACCCTGGTCAGGGTGTTTTAATAAGGATAAATATCTCTTTCAATAACAGTAATACAAAGTACAAAGCCTTTGTCTTTGACCTAATGGTTCATAATAGGTATGGCTGTTATTTGACAACCCTGTAGGATTAGAAATGCCAAATACAAATGTGAGAATGTCAAAGATGTAAATTTGATCCATTCTTTTACTCCACAATGGTAAAACATAGCTGTCTGAAAGGTGGTTACTTTTCAGCCAGAGGTAAGTGTGCATATGTCCAATTATATGAATATTTATTGTGCATTGTGTAGGAAAAGCAATATATTAGGAACTGAATTCCACAGAGATATGCACCTCTAACCAAGTATGGCAGACCTGTCATCTCAAGCATCTTACAATGGACGGCTGTAATTACAATGTGGGAGCTGTGCTGAGCAAGCAGCTGCACTTCAGACTTGTTTACCATTGTGAGAGGAAAACGTGCTCCTACATTCTAAGGTCATTATTTAAGACATGGGCTATCTTGGAGATTTATAAACTTACTTTTTCTAGTTTATAGTAATTTACGCCAAAGAATGGTATTTTAGGTATTATCACTGAGTTGGAGTGACTGTTATTAAAGTTCATGGAGATAGGCATCTGTGTGTATGTGCTTCTAACTTTCTGGTTCTTGTGATCAAACACTGTCAGACGCTAATTGCTCCAAATATTGGACAATAATGGGATAAATATTGTTGATCTAATGACAGTATTGCATGGCCCAGGCGCTACAGTGTGTATGAATGTTTTACAATAATTTCTTGCAGTGTTTCTTCACATTAATGGTCATCGGACCGGTGTGTATTGAAGAAAACACTCATCTTCTCTTTAGGGAAGCATGAAAGTACTGGGGTACGATAAACAAAATCTGCATTCAAGAGTCACCTCATTTTTTTTCTGTTAGAGACTAGAGAAAAGTGTACAATACAACACATTACATTTCTTTTTGAGATAATGTCACATGTAGTCCTGAATGACCTCAAAACCAAAATATAGCTGAGGATAACCATTAAATATTATTGCTCTCCTCTTGTTTTTCCAGTGCTAAGATTATTGTGGTATGCTACCCTATCTGTCATAGAATATATTTAAACTACTAATTATATCTCAAGGATATGTGTATATCTACTAATTGCCTTATGAAATTAGTAGGAATATGATCATTGTTAATTTTGTTGTGATAATCAAAGACTGCTTAATTTTTCAAGCAAAACCACTAACACATGTACAATATCAGGATAACCAGGATTACATAACAATTTCCTGTCTCAAACAACACATTGACAAAATATTAAAAATTAATGGAAGTAGATTGATATAAAATATTACATTAGTATAATAAAGAGATAAACCTTCAATATTTTATTTTAATACAAAGAAATCTAAATGTGGAATGTAGTGATTTATATTAAAATGGGAAGCAAATGTGAATTAAATAAGTAATATTTTGGAGAATTAAATTCTTGACCGTGGTACACTGAAAAGAAGAGAAGTCTGAGAAATGTCTTAAGAACTAAATGCATTTTACACTTAAGAATGGGGACGAAGGCTAGGCTGCTGTAGAAGAGAGACAAAGAAATGAAGACAATTTTAAAGTTGACAGTCTTTATATGCCATGGTTATAGGAACTGTGTTAGGCTCTCAGAGTTATTAGAAAAATTGGATGGGGCACAAACTTTGTTAAATTATATATTAGCATATAAGTGCAAGAGTTTTTCTCATAACTCTACAAAGAGACACATTTGGAATGAAGCAGGGATTAAAGTTTAATTTAGGAAGCAGTTGTAGGAGTAATTTTTAGGAGACTTAAAACCAGTTATCTTATTTTCTAGACAAAAGTGTTCTCACTGAGGTCGGAAGGCTTTAGAGACAGTAATTAGCTTTCCCTTCCAAAATAGAGTTCTATTTCCTTAACTTAGTAAGACTGCTAGTGACAAACTACTATTGATGACTGTCAGCCTCATTCTTTTGAGAAAATGAATATTTTCCTATATACAAGTAATTAATTTTCTTTATTTAAAACAAGTCCTAAATAAAAGGATCACAGCCTATCATTCTTCAATGTAATAGATGATATACAGCAAAATAAACTGAATGTATATATTCATTAAAATTCTAGTCCTAGGCCAATACTAAATGATGCCTGCTCTCGTCTTTTCATTATAAGCACTGTGATGGTTAGAGCATGCAGGGAGTGGCACTGTGGGAGGTGTGGCTTTGTTGGAGGAAGTAAGACACTGTGGTGGTGTGTGGCTTTCTCCTACCTACCTGAGAGATTCAGTCTGCACCTCTTTGCCTTTGGAACAAGACATAGAACTCTCAGCAACTCTAGTTCCTTGCCTGCCTAGACATTCTCATCCATGCTTCCAGCCATGAGGAAAATGGACAACCTCAGAATCAGTGAGCCCACCCCAATTACATGTTGCCTTAGTAAGAGTTTCCTTGATCACGTCTCTTCACAGCAGTAAAACCCCAACTAAGACAAACACCTGTCAGATTTGGCAAATAGATATTCTGAGCAATGGTGTCTGTCAAGGACCCACTTGCTATATCTTTGCAGTAACAAAATCCTATATTTTCCTTCCCCCCAAAAGATCTATTAATAGAAATAATAAGCAATTCAATAATCTGGAAAAATCAGAATCAGTTTAATTTGCTCAATTAGATAGAAAAAATTTAACTGAGCATATTGAGACATCATATTAACTGCTTTATTTATTAACCAAATAAAGATGCTAATATAGTAACTTTTATTAAATATACCAATAAAATGATATGAGTTTTCTTATTATTAAATGTGAATGTTTGTTCATCTCTTAAAATTGCTCGATTTGATCCTCATAACAGTCATACAAAGGCTGATGGGTTGATGTACCTTGGACAAAGGTAAAGGCTAGGTTTCACACAGTCTCACAATGATGAAGAGATATGTTAGAAGCCAGAACTGAACTGAAGTTACACTGACGTAAAGGATCTGTTACTAAACTTAGCAGCATAAAACACATTTAAGAGGATGGAGATAAGTCTCTGTTATTAATAGCACTTGTTATTTCAGAGAACCTGAATTTTTATTGTTATTGCTGTTGTTTATAGTTTATTGTACTTAGTATATTAGATGACCTCCAGTCTATTTGCATTCTTGTACATGCAGACATCAAGTTAAACCAGGACCACTTGTTGAAGATGCTAAACAAGGACCATTGTTGAAGATGGTTTCATTTTTCCAATGTATGGTTTTGATTTTATGTCAAAAGTCAAGTGTCCATAGGTGTGTGGGTTTATTTCTGGGTCTTTGCTTCTATTCCATTGATGAACTTGTCTTTTTATATAATACCATGTGGTTTTTAAACACTATCACACTGTGTTATAGCTGAAAGCAGTTCTTTTATTGTACATAATTGTTGTAGCTATCCTGAGCTTCATGGTTTACCATATGAAGTTGAGACTTGAGCACTCAAGGTCTATAATGGATTGTGTAGAAAATTTGATGGGACTTTCATTGAGTTTGTAGATTGCATTTGGTAAGATGACAATTTTTACTATGTTAAAACGATCAATGAGCAAGCATGGAAGACCTCACCATCTTCTGATACCTTCCTCAATTTCTTTCTTCAGAGACTTGAAGTTCTTGTTATACAGATCTTGCTTAGTTAGAGTTACACTAAGATACTGTTATTCTGAGGTAACTTGTATCCAGGCACTTTGCTGAAGGTATTTATCAGCTGTAGGAATTCTCTGGTAGAGTTTCTGGGGTAATGCATGTATACTATCATGTCATTTGTGAATAGTGATATTTTGGCATCTTCCTTTTCTAATTTGTATCCTCTTTTCTCTTTTAGTCATCTTAATTCTTCCAGATAGAACTTCAAACCCTAGCTTGAAGCCCTAGCTTGAAGTGATAAGGAAAGAGCAGGGAAGCCTTGTTATGTCCCTAATTTTAGTGAAATTGCTCTAGTTTTCTCATTTAATTTGATGTTGATTATTTGCTTGCTGTATACTATTTTAATATTATTTAAATGTTAGGTATTGATAATGTATTCATGATATCTCCAAGACTTTTTAACATGAATGAGTGTTGGATTATGTCAAAATGTTTTGAGCATCTAATGAAGCAATTATGCTTTTTTTTTTTCTTTAAGTTTATCCACATGGTGGATTTCTCTTGATGGAGTTTTGTATCTTGAACCATCTCTGGTTCTATGGGATGAAACCTACATGATCTTGGTTGATGGTATTTTTGATGTGTTCTTGGATTCAGTCTGTAAGTATTTTATTATTTATGCATCAATTTTCATAATTGGCCTGATTTTCATAATTGTCCTTCTTGGTTGAGTTTTGCGCCATGTCTGCTTGAATTTGGCAATGTTCACTCTGCTCGCATTTTGTGGAATAGTTTTAGAAGTATTAATATTAGTTCTATGAATGTCTCGTGAAATTCTGAGGTAAAATCTTTTGGCCCTGGAATCAAAATAACACTGAGATTCCACCTCACACAAGTCAGAATGGCTAAGATCAAGAAACTCAGGTGACAGCAGATGCTGACAAAGATGTGGAGAAAGGAGATACTGTTCCATTGCTGGTGGGATAGTAAGTTGGTACAACCACTCTGGAAATCAGTCTGGCGGTTCCTCAGAAAATTGGACATAGTGCTACCTGAGGACCCTGCTATACCACTCCTGGGCATATACCCGAAAGATGCTCCAACATATAACAAAGACACATGCTCCACTATGCTCATAGCAGCCTTATTTATAATAGCCAGCAGCTAGAAAGAACCCAGATGTTCTTCAACAGAGAAATGGATAGGGAAAATATGGTGTATTTACATAATGAAGTATTACTCAGCTATTAAAAAACAATGACTTCATGAAATTCTTAGGCAAATGCATGAAACAAGGAAATATCATCCTGAGTGACATAACTCAGTCACAAAAAAGCACACATTGTATGCAATCAGTGATAAGTGGATAATAGCCCAAAAGCTTAGAATACCTAAGATACAATTCACCAACCATATGAAGCTCAAGAAGAAGGAAGACCAAAATGTGGATGCATCAGTCTTTCTTTGAAGGGGGAATAGAATATTTACAGGAAGAAACACAGGGACAAAGAGTGGAGCAGAGACTGCCCCACCTGGAGATCTATCCCATACGCAGCCATCAAAGCCAGTCACTACTGCTGATGCCAAAAAGTGCTTGCTGACATAAGCCTGATATGGTGGTCTCCTGAGAGGCTGTACCAGAGCAGTACTGATACAGATTAATATGCTTGCAGCTAGCCCTCAGATTGAGCATGAGTACTGGAATTAAGGAGTTAGAGAAAGCACTGAAGGAGCTGAAGGGGTTTGCAATGTCATTGGAAGAACAACAATATCAAACAACCAGCCACCCCCTCCAGAGTTCCCAGGAACTAAACTACCAACCAAAGACTATTCATGGAGGGACCCATGGCTCCAGAAGCATATGTAACAGAGGATGATATTGTCTGGCATCAGTTGGAGTAGAAGCCCTTGGTTCTGTGAAGGTTCTTTTCTCCAGTGTAGAGGAATGCCAGAGTGTTGAGGTGGGAATGGGAGGATAGGAGGGGGAATATCCTCATAGTAGAAGCGGGAGGGGAATGGGAGAGGTGAGAACTGGGAAATGGGTTAACATTTGAATTGCAAGTACATAAACTATCCAATAAATAAAAGAGAGTGTGGTTTCTAATGACTGCTTATTTTCCTTGTATTTTATAGAATTATTTGAATAGTTTACCTGATTTTGATTTAACTTTTAAATCTACCTAGAAAATCATCCATTTTATTTAGATTTTCCAATTTTTGTTTTGAATACAGGCTTCTGAATTAAATGCTAGTGGTTTCTTGTATTTCTGAAGTTTTTGTTATTAGGTCTCCAGTTTTATTCCTGCTTTTGTTAATTTGGATACTATATGTCTTTTAATTTAACTTGACTAAGGGCTTTTTATCTTGATTTTTCTCAAAAAACCCTCAGCTGTTTATCTCAATGATTTTTGTGTATTATTTTCTTTGTCTCTAATATATTTACAATGATAAATTTAAATATAATAGATATTATATGACAGATAGATATATAATAGGTAGATATGCAGACAGAATGATATCAAATATAATAGATATTATTTGACAGATAGATACATAATAGATATACAGCCAGAATGATATCACCTTTCTTTTGTCACACATCTGTAGATGGATATGGTCTTGGATTGATTCTATGATCTTAGTTCTGTGGAAGAGCTTCAGTACACATTAGTATGAAGTTGTGTCAGTGATATACTGACTTTTTAAATAGTTATATTACTCAAAATGGATCATGGTCACCTACAATATGATTTTAAAATTGAAGCCAATTATCAAGGTAAGATAAAGTCTATTTTTCTCCTAATATTCTAGTTCTCAATCTCTTTGCACCCTGAGAATCAGTTATTTAATTCTCATGTTGAAATTACTACTTTTTAGCATTTCTGAGATTTGTCTTCACATTTTCCTGTGGCAGATATTTCTTACAGATTTCCCATTAGTTACTGTATGTTTTAGATCTGCAAAGAGACTCTACCACCTCAGTGTGAAGGAAGTGAACTGCCATAGGGATCATATGCTTAGGGCACAAGGTGAAACTCTTTTTTTTTTTTTCTTTTTCTTTTTTTTTTTTTCCGGAGCTGGGGACTGAACCCAGGGCCTTGCGTTTGCTAGGCAAGTGTTCTACCACTTAGCTAAATCCCCAACCCTGAGGTGAAACTCTTAAAGGAAATGTCCTCTCTCTCTAAACAGGGAACAGGATCACAAGCCCGCCCATGATTCGGAGAAACAAAGAAGACACTATAGCTCGATTGTTTTCTGGAATGTCTCACAAATTTTCTCTAATACTGTGCTCATCCACAGGACAATAATTATATCTTTTAAAACTCTATTATTATCAAAGAGCAATATTGCCTACAAAGGTCTCTTTCTTACAAGGAAATAATATTCCAATCTGCAGAATGCAGCTGGAATAGGAATACATAATTTTCAAAAAGATCTTTGTCCACAACAGTTTGGATACAAATTTCACACATCCATATTTATTTTTTCCCTACTAAAAATTCAATATACATTGAAGGATTGGAAATGAATACATCTCTTTACTTTTTGTTCTAAAATTTAAAAAAAAATTTATTAATTTGAAAGTTAAAGCAAAGATCAACTCAACATTTTATTCTTGGCAGCCACAGACAAATTCGATTCCAAGCACACTAATACATATACATATTCTTATACTGCATTGACTATCTACAAATAGGGATTTTCTTTCAAGTTTTTGGGATTAAACATAATGTTCTGCTATACACTCTGAGAACAATGGTGACCCAGTTATCAAGTTCTGCATATACAGTTAGGACATAATAGTCTTCTTTTCTCTAACATTCCTTTCCTCTCAGGAAAACAGTATAACATTTTAGACCTGTCTACTCAAAGGAAGGGTATGTGACTTATTAGGTACAGGCCAAATTTTATGGAATAATAACAGTATAGAAAACAATAGTAACAATATTTCACTATAGTTTCATAAAATAGGATTGCAAACTAATGAGACATATCTTGGGTAAACTCTCAACAAATGAATTTTAAGTAGTGCTTGCTTATGCTGCAATGCTCTCAGTCAGAAATAGGTTGATGTAGACAATATTAAAATGAGTTTAAATTATAACAATACTTTGTGTCATCCTGCTAAGACTGGCAATACAATATTACAATGTGAAGAACTCATTCACCACATTCGGTCTTTGAAAATCTCTTTGTCATTGATCAGAGAACATGGATCCATCCTCTACTAGAACCAAGAATAGTCGATAGTAAAACATGATTGAATTCCTCCAAAATCTATGTAGTCTCTATCTTGTCAGAATCGTTTGCATGAATTGTTCCTTTTTTATTTTTATGACTGAATAAAAGAAGTGTAAGCAGGGTTAATATAATCCCTTATTTTGGTAATATAATATGTTCTACTCTTTGTAATTTGTGAGGAAATTAAGATTGGCATTTAAATTATGTTTTACTTTTTAAAAAATGAGCTCTCAGAGAATTTGTATGCATTTTCTCTCAATGTTTTATACCCAGTGCTTAAATCAGTATGATATATTCTAGGTTTTCAGCAAGTAATTATAGAATATCCAAAATGAAACTTCACTAGCCATTTAAAATGTGTCACTATTTCTAAATCATTTTATCATATAGGATTTTTAAGTTATTTGCTCTTTTGTACACTTTGATACTTACACTTCTATGCAAAATATTAGTTAAAATTTAAAAGTCATTATACCTGCAAAATTATAAGTTGTTTTGAGTGCTGTAGGAAACACTGTTTTTGTTTTAGCTAAATAGACCTAGGCAGTTAGTTCTATATGTCCACAATTCATGGTTTTCATCTTGTAGCCTTTTCTCTTGCAAAATGTAATAATCTGTGAAAGGTGAGTAAGAATTTGTAGCCTCAACTGAGAACTCCATGATCCCTGGGTATCAGTCCTTTTCCTATAGAATGCATTTTCCTGGCTGATGGCCAAGAAAGAGACCAGATGCAGAAAGTTACAAGTTCTCTTCTGAGCAGAATTGGTTGTACAGATGAGACACTCTAGGGTGAGGCAGGAGAATCACATATTGGAGGCCAACATGCATTATCTAATGAGAGTCTCTCTCAGTACCTTCACTCATACTCACCTGTAAAATATTGTCCTTGGGAATATATGCTTTCTTGAAGCTACACGATAATTTCCCACTGACAAATTTATTCTTAGTTAATTTTAATGCATATTTTATAGCATGTCAAAAACTATTAATTTTCTCAAATATTTATATTGTAGAGATAAATGTAATAAACCATTGCAGAGTAAATCATTTTCTGCTTATTTTGTCTATGTTTTAATTTATTAAAAAGTAAGTAACATATTTACTCATTGCTTTTGATGCTTTTGGTGGTTCAGGCAATGCTTTTACTATGCTATGCAGGTGCTTTATTGAGTTTTATCCATAACCAGTTGTCTTTTATTTATAACAAATCTCAGTGACAATGTAATGGCAAGGACATCATTGGAAAGGTGAACAAATAGGTTTTGCAATCTAAAGTACTAAATAAACGACAGAAGACTAAATATATTTAAAATCGCTAGACTAGTCTGATGCTAATAAAGCCAAACTGTCTCACCTTTTTTAATAATAAAATAAAAACTTAAAGTAATTTTTTTATTGACTCTGAAGCTTTATACTTGGAAAGAGTTCTGGGAAAATCCACAGGGCTTATCCTAATTACAATGCAAACAAAATAGAGATCTATATCTTGTTTATTTTTTCTGTGCTAAAACTCAGTACATTTATATCAGAAACCTGGTATATATACCAAAGTAGATGAAACTTAAATCACAAAGCAGAAAAAGTTTCCCTTCTTTGCATAGGCATTTTGTCCTGAATGTATAAGGAAGGCTATACTGGCAGGTATTGCTTCTTTGATTGGCATTCCTGAGACCAAACACATTAAGGAAAATTCAAATTATATAAACAGGATAACTTCTTGATCTCAGTGCTACTATTTGGTTTACGCATTTTCCCTCTTTGATTGTGCTTTATGTTATGCACTATTGTGAATGAGATAAGCCTTAGCCTCCACCACTAGTAACCTTTGAAATTTTTACAGCACAGATGGAACAAGGCCTTGGCAATTTAATGAACTGGAAATCTCTGACATGCTTCACTATGAATAAAATTTTATCTTGTTTTAAAAGCGCAGATGCACAGATAAAAGATAGTGTCAGAAATGTTTCTTAAACAGAGATCAAAATGTAGCATTTTATAAATATCCCCTCTTCCCTGTCTTGATGGTCTGTCTGTAAATCCTTCCAGGAGTATTTCCATGGATGTAGAACAGCAGATAGTCTGCTCCACTATAAAGACCAGTAGTGATATAATTATAGTCAGATTCAGAAAAAAAGAGATTTCAGCTTATATTCTCTCTGAGAGTACTCTCTATAACACCATACCCAGCAAAACTATCCACATGACTCATCTATGTTCTACAGGCCAATGGACTTCAATCTCTGATTTATTTCAGCACATTTGTTCACTCTGAGAAGGAGGGTGACCCCATAGGGAGACTAACTAGCCGTCTCAACTAACCTGGACCCACTATATATCTTAGACTTGGAGCCACCAATCAGGGAACATACACTACCTGATTAGAGATCCACAAAATTATAGACCAGAGGACAACCTGTCCTGGCCTCAGTGGGAGAAGACAAAGCTAACCCTCAAGAAACTTGAGGCGTGGGGACTCCAAGGAGTGAGGAAACCTGGTGAGGGTGTAGGATATGTGTGAGGGGACAACCTCTTGGAGACAGAGGAGAAGATTAATGGAATGAGGAACTTTCAGACCAGGAGGAGGATAATGACTAGACTGTAAAAAAAAGTATATATATATATATATATATATATATATATATATATATATATATATATATATATATATGAAGAGAAATGTCACTTTGCTAAATACACATATACATACACATACACAAATACTTGTGAGCATATTTGAGAACATTTGTGAATATTCTTTTAAAAAATTTGTCTGAGTGCTATTTTAAAGATTTATTTATTTATTTATTTATTTATTTATTTATTTATTTAATGCATAGGAATACACTATAGCTGTCCTCAGATATACCAGAAGAGGGTAACAGATACCATTACAGATGGTTGTGAGCATCTATGTGGTTGCTGAGAATTGAACTCAGTGCTCTTAACTGGTGAGTCATCTCTCCAGGTGGGAAGAGAAAGTTTCTCTTTCCTTCACGAACAACCTATGTAATAAAGAAGCACTAAAAACTGGGCTACTAGATCTTATTTTCAAGGAACTCTTCAGTGTTTACAAACCCTTAGGGGAAGTGACATAAATGTTCTGTTGAGGGCTGAGCACTCCATGGTCACTATCGACAGCTAGTCTTCAGTCATTGCTGTTCAGAGATTCCAAGAGAAGCCAAGACAAAGTATTTTATCAGAAACCTACAGATAGGATTTTACAGAGCTTGAGTGCCCTAGGAAGGGAATTTACATATAGAAATGGGAATTAAAGAAAATAATGGCCAGAAAAATCAAAGCCACCACAGCTAATATCTCAGATCTCTTTTAATAAACTTCGTCATTCTGTGTGCTGGGTTGGGTGGGTACATTCTTCAGATGAACTGAGTTCTGAGGAGCCACACCCTCCCTGACCCTTAGCAGATACAGTAATGGGTTGGGAAGGCCAGGGGCAACCTGGCAGTGCCTTTCTGTTCTTATTAACAGTCACATTTTAACAGGACAAAACAAAATCCATCTAACCCCCCCAAAAAAACCTGTGTCAATTGTAACATAAGATTCAATGATTCTACTTAAAGAGCATAGGTTATTATCTGAAGAGAAATGTCACTTTGCTAGAAAACATACCTAATCAAATTATGTACATAATTAGATTGCATACATATTTTGTAATTTTGTATAGAAATTGTTTCTTTAAAGAACACAAATTTCATTGTAGACATTAAAAATACATCATGTGTGTGAATGTCTGTGTGTGTTATATTTTTACGGTTAGAGTTTAAATAGAAGTAAGGAAAGTCTGTAAGCATCAGGGCATGGTCCCAACACTCAACAGAGATAAGCAGATCTCTGACTTCAAGGACATCTAGTCTACATAGTGAAATCAAGACAGACACGATTATGTGAAGAGAAAATGTCATTAAAAAGAGGGGAGGGTATATTCAAATACATAAATAAGAGTAAAAACATGGCTGAGAAGAAAGAAAAACAGATTGTTTTAGAGAAAATATGATGGCTAAATAATTTAATAATCATCTTTAATCAGAACCCCAAATTGTGGCCATTCAAAGCTTCCTCAACCACAGTATCTAGTTTCTCCAGTGATTTGGCAAATGGCCAGCCTACACTACCACTGAAATCCCCATTCATGGATTGCCCCAACTGCAAGAGCTTCCAAGAGAAGTCTCTTTCGTGGTCATGGTTAAACCCTTCCACGTGAGACCATACTGAACTGGTATCAAGATGAAGTTTCAGGTCTTGATTTTCTGTCTAATTAACATTATTGACTATTTTATCCTCAGACCCATCTTTAGAACTGCCTGAGAATCACAGAAGAAACATTTATTTATTCACATTATTCTAGGTGATTTAGTCAGTACTCAACCTTCTAATAAATTGAAGTGCTTATGGATAGAGAATATGTTCAGGAGTAGTTTGGTAAACTTCATTCCAACAACCAAACTGTCATTATTGAAGCATCTTCTCTCTCAGTTTTGTATATAAATTGTTGTCCAGCATCTGATTGGTTAATAAAGAGCTGATCAGTCTACAGTTGGGCAGGAGAATTAAGATGGAGCTTCTGAGCCCAGTGAGGGGTCCCAGGTAGAAAGAATCATGAGCAGAGGCCAAGAGGGATTCTCCTGGAAGGAGTTATTGTGAGGGAGTCCTCATGAAAACATGGATAGAGCAGGTGCAGCCAGGTGAGACCAAGCTGGAAGATAGCAGGCCATGTGGCTGGAAAGTGGGTTGGGAAGCACAGTCAGGTTACAACAGCTCAGTATTTACCCAGCTATAGTGCCTAGACTAATAATAATTAGGTGTGTGTGTGTGTGTGTGTGTGTGTGTGTGTGTGTGTGTGTGTTTGTGTGTGATTATTCAAGGACATAGTCAGGTATAAAATGTCTCATACTATTACAATACTCATAAATATGTGCACATTGTATGTGTCAAGGAAAAATTAAAAGTAAATACAAAAAGAAAGAGTTATTCATCTTTCTTATTAAGTCTGACATTTTAAAATTATCTGTATACTTTTGTATGTTTCTTTGATTTTGCACATGTTAGTTTTGGTCATTTGTACAGCCTTGGTCATCTGCACTACTCTTACTCATCCTTGATCTGGAAGAATAAATGCTTGTCTTTTCCTTAAGGGAGTCATCTTAGAACATGCAGGGAAACACAGTCCCTCCTTTGCCCAGTCTCACAAAGCCTGTTTTATATCTACCTCACATGTTTAACATACGCTAATTACACTCACTTATACTTTAATTTTTGCCAAGTCTTTAAACCCCTGTCTTAAGAAAAAAGAAAATTCTTTCAGGTCTGCCTCCTTACAATCCAGAAGAGTCATTAAACATACTGAAGCTAATTCACAGAAAAATGCAATCAATATTTTTCCCCACTTTTCTTCCAATGCAGTGTTGTGTTTTTCTTTGGGGATTACAGTGATTGAATCCTTCAAAAGTTCAGTTCAAAGCAACTATCCTTCTTTTTATTTTTCATAAATTGCAATTTAATTCAAGAGCACTTTTTTCATTGGTAGAGTGATATCTTGCTCCAATATTTTTATTGTAATCTCAGATTAGACTTTCTTTTTTATCACACGTAAACTTTGATTTAAATCAATAAAACATACATATATTTAAAAGTAGCAATCAGTTGCTGCAGTTGCTAGGACATACATTGGTGATTATACAAAGGCATAGACAGACACATGTACTTTTAAGATTTATTTTCTGAAGCTTTGCTTTAGTAAAGAGTTAGAAAATATCCTATTAGCAAAATTCTGGGTTTTTCCAAAACTCAGCAAAAGGTCCATTTCTTTAAAAACCCTACAACTTAAATCACTTAAACATTTTTGAACACAAAGAATTTCTTTTCAGAGTAATCATGAAAACGTAGGTATCAGATTTCTTGAAAGGAAAGAAAAAATGGATTGTAAATGTTTAAAAGAAAAGGAAGTTAAGATTATTAACCTTTTACTAGAAAATGTGGACATAAAAGTTCTTTTATTACCTTTGAATTCCATAATTGTGAAGTATTACGACTTATTTCTTGCCCCCTGTTTAAACATAATATATATAGCTTCATTTTTAAAGCATGTGTCTTCAATTTAAAATGTCTTAGTTCTCTGTACTTCATCATTTCCTCATCAGACAAGTTCCTAAGTTGGATCTTTACAAAGTAAATGTGCCCAGATATCCAGTGTTATTTGCCTCCAGGCATGGTTCCTTTTGATGTGACACACAATGAACTTTTATTTTATTATTCTTTTTTTTTTTTTGAGGAAGTATGGGATAATGAAATGCTGATCTTTTCAAGAATTTCCAAGCAGATGTCAGTTACAGATCAATTAGGGAGATTCAGGATACAAACACATTGAGTACTTTCAAAAGAGGAGGAAATAGCAACACAGGGAACATACAGAATTCAGCTGAAAATGGAATCAGAAAAGAGCTCAGGGACCCTGAGCCAACCTGACATCAATTTAGTGATACTGCCCCGAGGCCCTTGTCTGCCTTCTTAGACTGCTCTCCACTCAATCTTTCAGGATCCAGCCAATCTGGTGAAATAGGACAGTCTAAGATTTTACGGTGCTTTTCTGTTGGGCTTCTGCCATTAAGTAACCCTTAATTAGAGCTGAACAGCATTAAGAGAAATGGTAGAGCATCTGCATCATAACATAGCAAGAAGCAGAAAATTATTTATGTAATTATCTTTAAGAATAAATGTATTAAGTATTTTGGCCTTTTACCATAAGTACAAGTTTATGACCACTTATTCGTATCTACCTAAACATAAACTTGTCTCAGTGAGATGAATACATTTTATTCTGTTTAAGATGTCGCTCATAATTTCTCTTAGTATCATGGAGCTCTTGTTTCACTGTTACTCCGTTATCTGGCTCCAGGCTCTAATAAATAGTGTTTGCAAAGCTTGCCAAGACATAAAAGATTGGCCACCACATTGCTCATTTTAAAGACTACTTTTATTTTTGTTTTAAGGCATTTTATACTATCTACTTACCATCTCCTCATAACTGTTTCTCCTCCATTGGAATCCATGAAACCAATAAAGTCAAGATAACATCTTTATCCATGACCGCTCTATTAGAGGAGGTTCTTCCTTTATTCAGAATTTAGGAGGATTCCTGTGCATAGCTGTTCTCAATATGTTTCTCTTACCAAAAAGAAATAGCAGTTTGGATAGCGATGCATTTTCTTTGCATGCAGATGGAACAATTATTGGGTTATAGCAATGAGATTTAAAATGTTTTATAGACATCAGGTATGTTTTTATGTTTGTGTATGTGTAAGAACAAATTCATTCTTGCAGCACTATCCCATGATTTAGAAAGATACTAACCATTCTCATTTCCTATAATTTCTTCTGTGTGTATGCTTGTGTTTGTTTGTTTATATGTGTATATGTATCTATGTGTGAGAATGTGTACACGTGTATGTGTGTGCATATGTATGTGTGTATATGTGTGTGAGTGTGAGTGTGTGTGTGTGTGTGTGTGTGTGTGTGTTTTATTTCTAAATACACGTATACAACCTACTCCATTCCAAATTTTTACCTTGTGTTGTGGTCAGGCCCAGAGCTGACCTCACAAGAGACATTTCTTTGGTTTTCTTTTCCACTGCTGTGTTCTTCTACATTACTCTGGTGTTGTGATTTTGTACTGATGCATTACAGCTGAGAATAAAAATTCTCATTGTTTCAAGAAAATTTAATAATCTCACAGTACCTATTGTTATTATTTTATATCACTTAGTAAATTATTTTGAAATTGTCATTATTAATTGTGAATTGTCAGGGTGTATTTATACTCATTTCAACACATGCTTTTATTTGTCATCACAGCAGGTAGAAGTTTGAACTTCATTTCAAATAAAGAGAAGATTATGTTCACTAAGCTATTTGTAAGTCATAACAAAATTTTGATTCTCTTTCAAATTATGGTCCACAAACCTCAGGCTTTTCTGTTAGTGCTGGGCCAAAGAGATGTGCTCTTAAGAAAGACAGCTGAAAGATAATTGTGCTCATGATGTACTATTTGCCAAATAGTACAGTCATCATCCCTCTCAAAGATTGATAGCATTGTCAACTGCAAAAAAATGAATTATTAAGAACAAAAGTATCAAAGTAGAACAACAGAGTCACATAAAATAACTCAGTGTCTAATGGCTTGTTGACAAGTGAAAAATGACCTGAACTCTCTAAAATCTAATGCTTAATTTTTTTCTAATGTGTGCTACTCTATCAAAATTGAGAGAAATGCAAATATGTAAATGCAAATATTTTATCACTGTATCTTGTTATATTAATAAAAATAGGATAAGTAGCTAGAAATATATTGGCAGGATTAGAAGGGTGTTTTGTGCCTGCTTTGTGGTTAAGTACATACTTACTGGACAGGCAGGAACCTGGATGTGAGGATGGGAGAGATATTCTAGCTGCACTGTTGTTCTGCCTCCTGATGTTTTGCTTTACCAACTTGGCTCAGCATCCTCAAAGCTGTAGGCCCCCTGTGTCTAAACATCATCGATGCCAGAGTTGTGTTCTTCACAGCCTGTGAGAAATTAAGATGACATGGGGCTTCCAAAGGACCAGAGAAAGACCACTCCTCTTTGGTGGTCATCTTGATATTGGTCAGCAGTCTATGATTGCCTTGGATAGGCCACGTGAACTAAATTAAATGACATTATATTTTTTCTTTTCCTTTTCATTTCTTAAAAATAAAATGTTTTTCTGGCCCAAATCCTGAAATATTACTGGAGTACATTCTTCCTTAAAAAATTCTATAAACTGAGTCCAAATTACAAATAAAATTCTATAATTATTATTGATCTGTTCATTGTTCTGTGTCTCAACAACTATCCAATTTAAGTTTTTATGAGTTTTTTAAACTAAACTAAATTAACTTGATTTTTTAAAATAAATATCAAATGTTGAATAAAATTATAAAAATATTGCAGTGATATGTGAAAATATATTTATAGTATGATTCTCCCTTAAAGGATTCTCAATGCTAATGTCTATTTTGTATAGGATGCATACATTTTCCTTTAAGCTTTAGGAAGTGATAGATGTCTCTTGATTTTAAAAGTCAGGGATTGTTCTCTGTGCACCCCTCCCCTATTGCCCAAGGGTATGTATTAGTTGTATGTGGTACTTAATTACATGATGACATTTTGGACATATATACTACGAACTTTGTTCATTTTATCCAAAAATATTCTAATCCTTCTCTTTGCCCTCATATCTCCCTGTCCCTTAGATAAATTTGCTTTCACTTTCATGTCATATATACATAGCTTGTTTATGTTTACTTATACAGCTTTGGGCCACAGGTGACAGAAAACATATATCTCTCATTCGAACCTTACATTATTCATTCGATAGATTATCACCAGCTGCAAATGTCATAATTCCAACCATTTTACGAATGCATATACTGATGGGTACACTGCATAATTTGACTCTATGACTCATCAGGTCTGAATAATGCTACGTATTAATAAATATGCAGGCATCTAGGTTATGCTTTCTTTTTTATTTTATTGGATATTTTTATTTATATTTCAAGCGTTATTCCCTTTCCCGGTTTCCTGGAGCTAAGTCCCCTATCCCATCCCCCTCCCCTTCTGGAGATAGGGCTATGATACCCATAAGAGCTATATTTACTATTTTTAAAATACTGTAGTGATTTATGTAGAGGCTTACAAATTTACATGTTCACCAACAGTCCATAAAGGTTCTCTTTTGTCAATATCACAAACACCCTTTTTCTATTTGTTTTATTTGTCATTTAACTTGAAGGACATGAAATCTTGACATAGATTCATTTGGATTTTCCCAAAGGCTAAAAGAGTTGATCTTTTTTCCAGGCCTATTGACATTTTATCTTTTGAGAACTCTCTGTTCATTTGATTACTCCATTTATTGATGAATTTGATTGTTGATATTTATTTTCTTCTTGACTTTGTTATGCATTCTAGTATTAATTCAATCTCTGGAGCTAGCAGAGCTCTATGCTCTTCAATCCTGCAGGTTCCTTCTTTGCTCACTAATTTTCTTTGCTTCACTAAAATGTTTTGCAGTTTTATTTGCTCTTTTTGAAAATTCAATGCTATGCAACTTCTCTATTACAATACTTTAATTGGGGAGACTAGGACTTGATTTTAAATATATTCCCCTTATCTATACTATTTAAAAGTACATTGGTATATAACAAATCTTATCAAGAGCTCAATAATTGACCATTGCAGTTCACAGTGGGTATTCTAAACAAAGTTCTTTTTTTGCACAATCTTCTGGGAAGAGCATTTATATGAGAATGTACCTTTTGTTCCCATGCATCCCATAGTTTCCCAGTTTATCATAAGCACTTGTCCTGACAGCACTTGTTTGTTTCCATAAGCTAGGCATCCTATAGTAGAAATGTTGTGAAATAAGGAATCTGGGAGGTTTGATTAAATGTCTAAACATTAGATCCTCACAAACATCTCTATTTTCTTTTATCATTCTACACAAACAACAAAAATATCACGTTATACATTACAAGAATAAAGAATTTCTATTCTGTGTCATTTAATGGATAGCCAGGGAAAAATAAGGGAGGAAAAAGTTGGGGGTGGATAAGTGATTGTATAAAGACAAAAAACGCTAAAATAAATAATTATTATGATCAACTCAAATAGGGGTATCAAATATCAAAGTAAAGTATATTGTTTTACATAATTAAAATATGGAAAATATATTGAAAAATTTAAAGGAATTATTCAGAAGTAAGCTGGTATTTCGTGAGGCTGTAGTTTTGGGGAGAGCATAGAAATAATATTCCATTAGATTTTGAAAATGATACTCATATTTCTGCCTTTAGTCTGATGTATCATTTTGGGAAATTAGGCATAAGAATATATTCATTTTTTGTTCCCACTTTTAGGTAATCTGTAACATTCATTGTAATTAGTAATAGTTTATATTTTGTCCTATGTTAATTAATTGCTTCAGGATCTTCAGTTCAGGTTCACTTTTTCTTGTCCTCTACCACAAATCTGGTGAGCAAAGGTTTTAATAGACACTTTAAATTTTTGTCACAATAAAATGGCCATAAAGCCCTCATAATTACCTCCTCTGCTTTACCTAGGTAATCTTAGGAACCTAATTGAAGTTTTCAGCTGATATGCCAAAAGTGTTCTGTAAGAGTTTTCAAAAAATATACTTACAAATAGAACTCTGAAAACCTCACACACCAATTCTGCTGATAAATTAGAACTTCTAAAATTAACACTAAGAATAGTTGTGGCACAAACTGTTTGGCTTGAGTCACAAAGCTCTGATAAATGTTGATGGGAATGATCGTCCTCTTTATTTCAAGTTAATCAGAGAGCAATGCAATTCACTTACTCAGCACTGAGGGCTGACATGCCAATGATGGAATATAGCGTTCTATGCAAATCCCCATCTATTACTCAATCATACTTTGCAGAAGGTGACAGTAAAGATCGATGTGCTTCCCGCGTATGCCTTTGTAGTTTAATAGCTGGCTTGGCGCTGAAGGACTGTCCCTGTTAGATTTGTATGTTCAATTTAGAGATTACTCTCTTCATTCTTCTCTGTTCTCCTGCCCCGCATCCCTGTCCTTTCTTCTACTCACATCAACTCTCTGTTCTGCTTCCCCTGTTCCCCTTCTTCATCTTCTTCTGCTGTCTCTTTCTTCTCTTTTCATCTCCCCTCTCCCATATTCCCCTCTCTCCTGTTTTTTGCCATCTCATCATCTAGTTCTCTCTTTTTCCAACTCTATCACCAAGCCTATTATGAACAAGATAACAACTTATAATTATTAGTGTTTTTGTAAAAGAAGAAACTATGCATTGCTGCATCATAGAATCGTCATAAGTATGAAAACACATGTGCAGGTTCCCAACCCCGGTTCAGCATTAAGCACAAGGTTAGCATTTTACATCCATTCAGTTCTCCAGGGAGCATTGTGAAGAATGCATGGAAGGTAATGGCATAAGCTTCAGAACCATGTATTTGAATGAAGCCACTCCCAGCCACTGAGACACTCAGGTATTTTCCAAGCACTTTCCATTACCTGTTGCTCAGGCATTTTATCTGGTAAAACTGAGAATATATTTACATGATGATTGAAACTTTAGTACACACAATTTTTAAACTGTTAAGCTTATTTTTTATGAGATATATTTCTTAATTACATTTGAAATGTTATTCCCTTTCCTGTGTTCCTATCCATAAGCCCCCATCCTCTCCCCTCCCCCATATGGGTGTTCTCCCACATATACCCTCCTTACTGCCCGCCCCCCCAACATAACCCTGCACTGGGGGTTCAACCTTGGCAGGACCACTAGTACCCCAAGAAGGCTATTGTCTGCTACGTATGCAGTTGGAGCCCTGGGTCAGACCATGTATACTCTTTTGGTAGTAGTTTAGTCCCTGGAAGTTCTTGTCAGTTGGTATTGTTTTTATGGTGTTGCAAGCTCCTTCAACTCCTTCAATACTTCTTTTAATTCCCCCAAGGGGGTCCTGTTCTCAGTTCAGTGGTTTCCTGCTAGCATTGACCTCTGTATTGGACATGCTCTGGATGTATCTCTCAGGAGAAATCTATATCCGGTCGCTTTCATAATATTTTAGCTTCATCAATCTTATCTAGTTTTGGTGGCTGTATATATATATGGGCCACATGTGGGGCAGCCTCTGAATGGCCATTCCTTCAGTCACTGCTCTAAACTTTGCCTCCATATCTTCTCCTATAGATATTTTCCCCCTTTTAAGAAGGAGTGGGAGCATCCGCATTTTGGTTATCCTTTGTCTTGAGCATCCTCTAGTCTGTGGATTGCATCTCAGGTAATTTGAGCTTTTGGGCTAATATTTACATATTAATGAGTGCATACCAAGTATGTTTTTCTGTGATTGGGTTACCTCACACAGGATGATATTTTCTAGTTCATTCCATTTGCCTATGAATTCCATGAAGTCATTGTTTTTGATAGCTGAGTAGTTCTCCCTTGTGCAGATGTACCACATTTTTTGAATCCATTCCTCTGTTGAAGGGCATCTGGGTTCTTTGCAGGTTCTGGCTATTATAAATAAGGCTGCTAAGAACATAGTGGAGCATGAGTCTTTGTTGTATGTTGCAGCATCTTTTGGGTATATGCCCAAGAGAGTTATAGCTGGGTCCTCAGGTAGTGGAATGTCCAATTTTCTGAGGAACCTCCAGACTGATTTTCAGGGTGGTTGTACCAGTCAAACTGGTGTGAGGTGGAAGCTTAGGATTGTTTTGATTTGCTTTCCCTGGTGAATAAGGATGTTGAACATTTCTTTAGGTGCTTTTTGGCCACTCGATATTCCTCAGATGTGAACGTTTTATTTAGCTCTTTACCCCATTTTTAATAGGGTTATTTGGCTCCCTACAGACTAACTTCTTGAGTTCTTTGTATAATTTGAATATAAGCCCTCTATCAGATGTTGGATTGGTTAAGATCTTTCCCAATCTTTCGGTTACCGTTTTGGCTTAATGACAGTATCCTTTGATATACAGAAGTTTCTTAGTTTTTTGAGGTCCCATTTGTTCATTCTTGATCTTAGAGCTTAAGCCATTGGTGTTTTCTTCAGGAAATTTTCTTCAGTGCCCATGTGTTTGAGATTCTTCCCCACCTTTTCTTCTATTAGTTTGAGTGTATCTGGTTTGATGTGGAGGTCCTTGATCCACTTGGACTTAAGCTTTGTACAGGGTAATAAGAATGGATCGATTTGCATTCTACTACATGTTGACCTCCAGTGGAAACAGCACCATTCATTGAAAATGTTATCTTGAGCAGCAGGTCGCCTGTGGTCTAGACACCACCCAGATCTGAAGGGACCAGATCAAAAACTCCCTGCACCCAAAACCAGTGGGAGGGAGAGCTAAACTTTCAGAGGGACAGACAGGACTGGGAAGCCAGAAGAGACTGCACTCTGTCTGGATTTATGACTCCAGAGGGAAACACCTAACTCCATCTGGGACCCTGGTGCATGGGGGCCCCGGGAAAAGGCGATGCAGGCCCTCCTGGTTGTTGCCCTCACAGAGAGCTAAAAAGCAGCCGCCCAGTAGCCACTTCAGCCGTGGGACCACAGGTAAGACCAACTTTTCTGCTCCAAGCGACCTGCCTGGTGGACTCAGGACACAGGCCCACAGGAACAGCTGAAGATCAGTAGACAGGAAAGACTACACTCCTGAAAGCAGAAAAAACTGTTCCTATAACTGGCTGAACAAAAACAGGAAAACTGGTGGTCTAGAGCACTACTGACACACAGGTTTATAGGACGATCTAGTCACTGTCAGAAATAGCAGAACAAGGTAACACCAGAAACAACCTAATGGCAAGAGGCAAGCACAAGAACCCAAGCAACAGAAACCAAGAATACATGGCATCATCGGAACACAATTCTCCACCAAAGCAAAAACTGAATATCCAAACACACCAGAAAAGCAAGATCTAGATTTAAAATCACATTTGATCATGATGATGGAGGACTTAAAGAAAGACATAAAGAACTCCCTTAGAGAAATGAAGGAAAACATAAATAAACAAGTAGAAGCCTATAGAGAGGAATCACAAAAATCACTGAAAGAATTCCAGGAAAACACAAACAGGTGAAGGAATTAAAAATGGAAATAGAAGCAATAAAAAAAAGCACAAAGGGAGACAACACTGGATATAGAAAACCAAAAGAAGAGACAAGGAGCTGTAGATACAAGCTTCACCAACAGAATACAAGAGATGGAAGAGAGAATCTCAGGAGCAGAAGATTCCATAGAAATCATTGACTCAACTGTCAAAGATAATGTAAAGCTGAAAAAGCTACTGATCCAAAACATACAGGAAATCCAGGACTCAATGAGAAGATCAAACCTAAGGATAATAGGTATAGAAGAGAGTGAAGACTCCCAGCTCAAAGGACCAGTAAATATCTTCAACAAAATCATAGAAGAAAACTTCCCTAACCTAAAGAAAGAGATGTCCATAAACATACAAGAAGCTTACAGAACTCCAAATAGATTGGACCAGAAAAGAAACACCTCCCGTCACATAATAGTCAACATATCAAATGCACAAAACAAAGAAAGAATATTAAAAGCAGTAAGGGAAATAGGTCAAGTAATTTATAAAGGCAGATCTATCAGAATCACAGTGGATTTCTCACCAGAGAATATGAAAGCCAGAAGATCCTGTACAGATGTCATACAGACTGTAAGAGAACACAATGCCAGCCCAGGTTACTGTATCCAGCAAAACTCTCAATTAACATAGATGGAGAAACCAAGATATTCCATGACAAAACCAAATTACACAATATCTTTCTACAAATCCAGTCCTACAAAGGATAATGAATGGCAAAGCCCAACATAAGGAGGCAAGCTACAACCTAGAAAAAGCAAGAAACTAATCGTCTTGACAACAAAACAAAGAGAAGAAAAGCACACAAACATAATCTAACATCCAAATACGAATATAACAGGAAGCAACAGTCATATATTCCTTAACATCTCTCAACATCAATGGACTCAACTCCCTAATAAAAAGACATAGATTAACAAACTGGGTATGCAATGAGGACCCTGCATTCGAGTGACTACTTGAAACAGAACCTCAGTGACAAAGACAGACACTACCTCAGAGTGAAAGGCTGGAAAACAAACTTTCAAGAAATGGTCTGAAGAAGCAAGCTGGTGTAGCCATTCTAATATCCGATAAAATCGATTTTCAACTAAAAGTCATCAAAAAAGATAAGGAAGAACACTTCATATTCATCAAAGGAAAAATCCACCAAGATGAACTCTCAATCCTAAATATCTATGCTCCAAATACAAGGGCACCTACATACATAAAAGGAATCTTACTAAAGCTCAAAGCACACATTGCACCTCACACAATAATAGTAGGAGATTTCAACACCCCACTCTCATCAATGGACAGATCATGGAAACAGAAATTAAACAGAGATGTAGACAGACTAAGAGAAGTCATGAACCAAATGGATTTAACAGATATTTATAGAACATTCTATCCTAAAACAAAAGGATATACCTTCTTCCCACCACCTCACAGTACTTTCTCCAAAATTGACCATATAATTGTACATAAAACAGGCCTCAATAGATACAGAAAGATAGAAATAATCCCATGCGTGCTATCAGACCACCATAGGCTAAAGCTGGTCTTCAACAACAATCAGGGAAGAACGCCCACATATACATAGAAGTTGAAAAATGCTCTACTCAATGATAACCTTGTCAAGAAGAAATAAAGAAAGAAATTAAAGACTTCTTAGAATTTAATGAAAATAAAGGTACAACATACCCAAACTTATGGGACACAATGAAAACTGTGCTAAGAGGAAAACTCATAGCTCTGACTGCCTGCAGAAAGAAACAGGAGAGAGCATATATTGGCAGATTGACAGCACACCTAAAAGCTCTATAACAAAAAGAAGCAAATATACCCAGGAGGAGTAGAAGGCAGGAAATAATCAAACTCAGAGCTGAAATCAACCAAGTAGAAACAAAAAAGACCATACAAAGAATCAATAGAACCAAAAGTTGGTTCTTTGAGTACGTCAACAAGATAGATAAACCCTTAGCCAGACTAACGAGAGGACACAGAGAGTCTGTCCAAATTAACAAAATCAAAAAATTATCAGATCATACTACAACAGCCTATATTCAACAAAACTTGAAAATCTGGAGGAAATGGACAATTTCCTAGACAGATACCAAAGTTAAACCAGGAACAAATAAAAATTTAAACAACCCCATAATTCCTAAAGAAATAGAAGCAGTCATTAAAGGTCTCCCAACCAAAAAGAGCCCAGGTCCAGATGGGTTCAGTGCAGAATTCCATCAGACTTTCATAGAAGACCTCATACCAATAATATCCAAACTATTCCACAAAATTGAAACAGATGGAGCGCTACCGAATTCAATCAAGGGGATACAGATTGGAAAAGAAGTCATAATATCACTATTTGCAGATGATATGATAGTATATTTAAGTGATACCAAAGTTCAACCAGAGAACTACTAAAGCTGATAAACAACTTCAGCAAAGTGGCTGGATATAAAATTAACTTAAATACATCAGTAGCCTTCCTCAACACAAAACAGAAACAAGCCGAGAAAGAAATTAGGGAAACGGCACCCTTCATAATAGTCCCAAATAATATAAAGTACCTCGGTGTGACTTTAACCAAGCAAGTAAAAGATCTGTACAATAAGAACTTCAAGCCTCTGAAGATAGAAATTGAAGAAGACCTCAGAAGATGGAAAGATCTCCTATGCTCATGGATTGGAAGGATTAATATAGTAAAAATGGCCATTTTATCAAAAGCAATCTACAGATTCAATGCAATCCCCATCAAAATACCAATCCAATTCTTCAGAGAGTTAGAATAATTTCCAAATTCATCTGGAATAACAAAAAACCCAGGATAGCTAAAAGTATCCTGAACAATAAAAGGACTTCCGGGGGAATCACTGTTATGAAGGGTGTCATTTCCCTAAGTTCTTTCTCATCCTGTTTACCTTTTGAGTAGAGGAAGGGTACTGATTTGTTAGAGTTAATTTTATACCCTGACACATTGCTGAAATTGTTTGTCAGGTTAAGTAGTTCTCTGGTTGAACTTTTGGGGTCACTTAAGTATACTATCATATCATCTGCAATTAGTGATATTTTGACTTCTTCCCATCCAATTTGTATCCCTTTGACCTCCTTTCATTGTCTGATTGCTCTGGATAGGACTTAGAGTACTATATTGAATAAGTAGGGAGAGAGTTGGCAGCCTTCTCTAGTCCCTGATTTTAGTGGGATTGGTGCAAATTTTTCTCTATTTAGTTTGATGTTAGCTACTGGTTTGTTGTATATGGCTTTTACTATGTTTACATATGGCCCCTGAATTCCTGATCTTTGATGACTTTTATCATGAGGGTGTATTGTATTTTTTCAAATGCTTTCTCAGCATCTAATGAAACAATCATGTGGTTTTTAATCTTTGAGCTTGTTTATATAGTGGATTACATTGATGGCTTCCTGTATATTAAACCATCCCTGCATCCATGATATGAAGCTTACTTGGTTATGATGGATGATCATTTTGATATGTTCTTGAATTCAGTTTGCATGAATTTTATTGAGCATTTCTGTGTCAATATTCATAAGGGAATTTGGTCTGAAGTTCTCTTTCTTTGTTGTGTCTTTGTGTTAAGCATATTTTAAATCAGGATATTGTACTAATTATCAATGCAATTGTGTGTTCCATGGTTAAGGACACCAACACTTTAGCAAAGCAAATTCATTAGGCAAGAATTCAGAAGCTGTGATTTCTTAGAGACTGCACATCTTTTTTATGGGATAATCTTGCTTAATTTAATAGAGAAACCATCACATGTTTAGGTGAAGAAACTAAAGTTCATATTGAAAAACCATAGTGATATGTTCATGTGCTCTCTCTCTCTCTCTCTCTCTCTCTCTCTCACACACACACACACCTTTGTGCACACGCATGCACACATACACTTTACAAGAGGACTTTAGAGTCCATTTGTTACGAGTTAAGTATAAGGCAACGGTTTACATGGAGTAGTGATTTACCATCACTAGACTTCACCCCTAAGGCTTTCTACCATTAAACACACTTTTGGAGAGATTTATACATCTGTATTACACATTTGCTCCTGGCTAAAAACTGGCCTACAATTTCTACGCTCAATTATTATTTGATTTTTCTTTCTAACGTCTTTCCTTGAGTGAAAATATTTGTTATAGTGAATATATAAGACAGTCTATGTCATGGTCTTTTCTACACTTTCTAATTGTTAACTCCTTCAGGAAATGCTGGATTTTTACATAGTTTTGTATTTAATTTACTCTTTTTAGTGTTACTTTCGAGGTTCCATTATCATAAAATAATAATATAAGTACATGAGCATCTCACTGGAACTCAACATTTCTAACAGTAGAAATTTTCCTTCTCTTTTTATTACCTACATTGAGTTTCCCTTGAGTGTATTATTTGTGCTATAGAATGGTGAAGTAGATATTAAGCAATAATTTTGTAGAATGAGACTCAACAGTGAACCTGAGCTAGTTTTCCAATAGTTTCACAGAAAAATGGTGGGAATATCACATTGTGAAAGCATCACGTTAATATGAGTGGTAGTCTTTCAGAATGCCAGTGATTAGTTTAATGAGTAAGTCTGCTCATTCTTAGCAACAGGTCAAAGAATGGGCATTTTTTGGGGGGAGTTTTACAAGGACAGTACCTGATCTTTTCTTCCTGGTAATATTTAACTCTGTCTGCCCTTCAGTTTTGCTCTCTCTTGCTTTCTTTTGAGGTGAGAATTTGAGACAGGGGACTTAGGAAATGAAAGTATGTTAACCTTTGAGAGGCTAAGATTATTCAGTACAGAGTGGAGAGTTTCTCAAACAATATGAAAATATAGCCCAATGGTGAAGGGTCAGAGGATTGTTTAAAGAAAAAGGATGAGGTACTTTTTCATCACATTGGCCCATTCATTATATGTTGAATTCTCTAATTAACATATAAAAGAAAAATAAAATTATACTTAGACTTTGTTAGAACCATGAATTAGAGTAAATACAAATTTGATCATTAAAATAAAAAATCACCGTTACTGAGTGTATCCTGAGATATCAAATTATATTCTGATTTTTCATAATAAAAAACCTGTAACGTGATTAATAAACACAATATTTATCAGCAAGCATACACATATACTATAACATTTTTTTTCAACTTTCAACTTCAATATGGGGAACTACTAAAACAAACAAATTACATAATATTGAACATCAAGCATTTTTATACCTTCAGTGAAAATAATAAAATTTTATCGTTTTTTTCATAAAGGGTAAAAAAGTTCCAAAATTGTAGGTTGTAAGATAAATGTTTCTTCTTCTTCTTCTTCTTTTTTTTTTTTTTTTTTTTTTTTTTTTTGGTTCTTTTTTTGCTGAGCTGGGGACCGAACCCAGGGCCTTGCACTTCCTAGGCAAGTGCTCTACCACTGAGCTAAATCCCCAACCCTAAATGTTTCTTCTTAATACAAATTAAATAAAGCTATAAATGCACCTTTGAAGACTTTACAGCTTATTATGAACTTTGCTAATTCCTCTTTCTCTCCTCATATTCCACCTTTATTCTCTTAACACATAATCCTTGTATTGGTCACATAGTGTGCTTAGGAAATTCAGAAATACAAAATACAATTTCTATAATCACATACTTACATGTTCTACTGACCCAAGCTGAGCCCACCCCATCATGATTTAAGGATGTTGGTAACTAACGTGTGAAATGCCAGCTTTCCATCTCTATCACACTTTAAGACTCTTTAAGGTTCCTTACAGCATTTTCTTTTCTATAAAGTGAATAATGAGCAATTTTCATTCAGGTTGATTGTCATACTTCAAAAATGTTAATCATCTTTGAAATTCTTTAGACTTTGCATAGTCCCATGGTTGTGATAAGAGCCAGGAAACCTCAGGATAAGGACTATTAGTTTAGCACTAAATACTCTAAACTTCCGGATGAAACAAAATTTGTGTTATTTAAAAAAAAGAATTTTATTAGAAACAAAAGTCAGAAAGTAGTGGGGAAGACTAACATAAAATCTAAATGAGATATAATGCTTATTATCTCTAAACTAGCTTGCTTATGGTTATCATCAGCTACTGAAATAAAATGTATATTATCTTATTAAAGAAAATTGATTAGGATATTAAAAATATAAAATAATTTTATACACGTCAACAAGCTGCTATAGTCACTGTTTATAGATGTACAATTCCAAACTAGCTCTCAAGATCTCCTATGGTCAAGCACTATCTAAAATATAATGATATAATTATTTTTGTCTGTAGCACTCTATGTTTAATTTATCATGACACATACAAAGCATTGACTTGGAACATAATAAAGTTCAAATAAAGAAATGTAAAATCACCTCAAAGTTTTTTTTTTTAATCTGAGATCTGTTTATTCTCTTTTCTTCCCACTATTGACTATTTATATTAAGATTAGATATTTTACTTTGCTTTAATGATCTTATTATCCATGTATTAATTTTGATTTTGATTTTCACTATGTCTAGCAAAAAAAGTCTCAAATTGCTTTTACATTCTCCATTGTTCATTGTAGAAAAATATTTGCCTGTCAATGAATTCTTGCTACTTGAGAAACAAGTTCTATAAAGGAAGAAGACAAACTAGGTAGGTTCCATCTTTGCTTTCATTTTATAATTAAAGAAAAATGTTAGTTTTGTATTGCAGTAAATGATTAGCAAAAGAAGAATAAATTCAATTTACATAGAAATGTAAAATTTTATAATTTAAGTTTTAACTAAACTGTATTGCTTTCTTAATATTTTCCTTCATTTTTATATGTAAGAGTGTTTGTCTGTATGTATTTTCACCATTTGTGTTTCTGGTTCTTGAAGAAGTCAAAAGGAGGATTAAGAAGCCCTGAAGATGGAGTTAAGGACGGTTGTGAGACGCCATGCAACTGTTCGGAAAGAAACACAGGTCTTCTACATAAGCTGCAAGACAGAGACAAGCAAGAGTTTGTCTACACAGTAATTAAATATATAGATTTCAAAGCAATTGGCACGGCCTCACATTTCTTTATGGATAAAAATCGTGTGTGTGTGTGTGTGTGTGTGTGTGTGTGTGTGATTGTGTGTGTATTCATTCCTCTTTGAAAGTCATTCAGGAAAATTAGATAACCTATGTATTGTGAATAGTGCAGCAATAACCACAAATTGCAGGAATTGTGGTAGGAGTCTTTAGAGTCCCCCAGGCAGTTGTTCAGACATGGTACAGATTGTCTACATAGTAATTAAATTTTTAGAATTGAGGAAACTCCATACTGAGTCCCTTATGAACTAAGAAAACTTATCTCCCCCTTAGCAATTTGTAAGTGATCTTTTGTCCCTCATACTTGCCAAAATGTATTGTTGTTTGTTTTATTAATAATCTTCTTTCTGCCTTGGGTGTTGTGGAATATAAACATAGTTTTAAACTATTTACTTGAAAGGTATATAAGTGTCAGCTAGCCCCATTTCCTGTAGAGGCTTAGTTACTATTTACTACATCATGGGCACTTTGTTTCACAGTCCTTAATCTTCTAGTCATTGTGGTCCAGAAGGAAACTCACCGCCATGTTTCCCTTACAATATTATAGACTCTCTCTATTATATTGCCCATATTTTCCCTGACAGTTAGCTCCAAAATGTTCTGAGATATTGCAAGGAAAATACAGCAATGAGTCATCTTCTCTGATGCGACTTTTCTGTCTCTGTTCAGACTTTCATGTTTGCTAAACACCTGTCAGAGAAAGCTAAGAGGTAGGAAAGATTTATTCAACTTAAGTATCATTTTTCATCCACAGCCACTTGTGTCCATGTACATTGGTATTAGGTAGTAACATGTGGCAGGAGAGATACTTAATTCTTGTAATAACGGAGAAGGAAGGAGTGAAAGAGTAAAGACTCATAGAAAATATGCTCCCTGGATCTGTCTCCAGTGACCCACTTCTTCCAGTTAAGCCTCATTTCTTAAAATTTTCATCAGCTTCCGAAATAGCACAAAAAGATTTCAATGCATGTGCTTTTGGGGGATATGCGCCTTCAAAGCATTACAAAGGCTGAAGGTCAGTGAACTGAGGATCCACCGCTTCTCCTCAGTACAACTGTTAATATTTAGTAGTAGGCTCTGCAGAGAAGTTAAAACCCTGGCAAAGAAGCTTTTGCAAGTGTTTAATTTTTCATGCTTGATACATAAGATTGCATACGGACTGAACTCTGTTCCTCAGTGAGCCAGGAGAGATGCCACTTTACTCTAAGCTCTACATCAGAGAAGAACAAAGTTTACTTTTCAATTGTGTGTCTGACTCTTGGCCATTATCAAGAATGAGCAGTTCAGCAAGCATAGATGATTCACACTTATTTTTCCTGAGGAAATAATCAGTGACCTAAAATCCAGGAAGTGGTAGAAGCTGCTTTTCCAATAATGATTCCTCAGACTGCTCTTAGTAGGAATGAATGCCATCATAAACCAAGCATGTGCTGAGAAATGTCATAAGACAGTTTTCTGCATAGCAAATGGCAGTAGAGCAACTACCAGGAAATCTTCTTTCTGCAGTGTTATTGCGGATAGCACACACATAGATTTATTTTTCCCAAATCCGCCTTTTGTTTTGCTTGAAGAACACCCATGCATGTGAATTCTCAGTCTTTTAATAAACAGAATCAATGAATTAGTTTCTAGCACTTATTCTGAATGAATTCATTTATTCATTTCCAAACTTTCCATGGTATGCTTGTATTAAGCAATGTTACTTTGACTGAAAATTGCATGTGTAAGTGCTTCATAGCATTATTACAAAACCATATTAGACAGTTTGAATAAAAGTGTCTCTTTATTTTTCAGTATTTTAGAGATACTACAGGATTTTTCAAAAGTTATATTGGGAAACTGAGGATAAGTAGATAAATAATTTCATTATTTTAAAGAAGTAAAAAGACAAGACAAGACAAGACAAGACAAGACAAGACAAGACAAGACAAGACAAGACAAGACAAGACAAGACAAGACAAGACAAGACAAGACAAGACAGGTAAGAGAAATACAAAACATAGGACTAGAACAGTGGATCCACAGTTCAGGGCTTTTGCTGCTCTTCCAGAAGAATTGGTTTCAGTTTCCAGTACCCATAGAGAGCCTGAAAACTTTCTCTACCTCCATCTCCAGCAGAATGATCCTAGTATCTGGCCTCACGAGGCACCTGCATACACATGGCATGAACAAAACCATGTACATGCACACACACACACATATGTGCATGCCTTGACACACACATACACACACATGCACACACTAAAGCATGCATGTGTGCACGCGTGCACACACACACAAACACACACACACTCACACACACAAATCCAAATTAAAAATAAACCATAAAAAATGAAGTTCGGGGGCTGGGCATATGGATCTGCAGTAGAGCACTGGACTATTGAGGTTATGGTTCAATTCTCAGAGTTTAAAAACCAAAACAAACAAACGAAAACCATGAAACTCAAAGCATGTTTATCCCATGAGAAAATAATTCATGTTAGTGAGTGCTAATTCAAATACAAATAGGTAGAAGACCAACTAATAATTAATGTCTTTCTATTCCTAGTTTAAAAATTTTGGGGGCTGTAGACTGGAAAAAATAGAATAAACCCACATTTTAAATGTTCACCAAAAGTATTTAATTTTCCAATGAGTCAACAGAATTAATTTTTTGTTTGGTTTTACATCTGATATCAACATTTTGGCTGCATTAACTATTCTGTTTGTCTTAAGATAAAGTTGGTTCTTAAATTAGACATTTAGACTTTTGGTTGTAATTTAAAAAAAAACCAGTCAGTTTGTTGTGGATCAATTACCATAACACTGAGAAGCATTAACGAAATTTACAAAAACATAGGTTTGAAATACTCCTGTAGCAGTTGTTTTGAACAGGGAAAACTCCAAATTAATTATCATTCTGTCGCATGGATTTGTGTCTTAGTTTTGGGTATGTACATTGATCTGTTTTATAGCAAGTAAAGGAATTAAAAACTGCATTTTCAGATGGATATGTTTACATCAGTATTCACTAAATGCACATAGATAGCACAGTGCACAGTGCAGCAGTGGGATGG
Organism: Rattus rattus; assembly: GCF_011064425.1. Classification (NCBI taxonomy): domain Eukaryota; kingdom Metazoa; phylum Chordata; class Mammalia; order Rodentia; family Muridae; genus Rattus; species Rattus rattus. The sequence goes on from NC_046156.1 coordinate 107,454,759, forward strand.
TGCATGTAAGTAAATTTCATATCTACATTTATTCTAGTTTATCACTTATAATATATGAAACATTCGGGGTTGGGGATTTAGCTCAGTGGTAGAGCGCTTGCCTAGCAAGCGCAAGGCCCTGGGTTCAGTCCCCAGCTACGAAAAAAAAAAAAAAGAAAAAAAATATATGAAAAATCTCCCATCAAATAGACAAAAGCAAAGATAATTTTGTCATATACCTCTTGCCAAAGAAACATTATAAAAAGAAAAATTTCCTGAAAGTACTGATATGTTTCTTGACGCTTGCAGTTCAATCATATACAAAATGTGATATACAGTAAGGTGTCAGCAGTGAGACTGGGAACAAAGTTTTTACTATGTTGTTATGCGACAGTTGGAAGGACGATCTTTTAAAGCTTCTTGTGTTCAAAGGCATGCATGTGTGTGAAACCTGATATCTGAAGTTTTTATAAATATTCTAGGATGAGAAGAATTACTGAGTGGGTGAGAAGGTATGCTTGCCTGATGGGAGGATTTTATTTTGCACCTAAGCTAAAGACAACACAGCACCCAGAGGTTTCTGCAAAGGGTTCTGCTGCAGTCACTTTTGTTAAATTTGGGAGAGCTAGCAAAGCATGACACAAATTGTTGCACCATTCAGTTTTCAACTGGAAGTGCTAAGTAGAAATACTTCAGGCTTTATTTCCCTTGGTAAGCCATCCGGTACTACTAATTTTAGAACACTATTCTCAGAGAGAAACAGATCATGAAAGATGTTCTGAAATACACTCAGGAAGTCTAACATTGGTGTTTTAGATGATCAGATGTGGAGGAAGACACCTAGATCAATTTAATGTAACATGTGCTGGAAGAATTATGTATTGGGACCTACTGTAACATTTTTATATTAAAACAGATCTATGTATTCTTATAGAACTAACAAAACCATCATCCAACACAATGGATGTTCTTTATTTTGTATTATATGAACACATATGGTCTTTATGAAGGAGGTGGGTAACTTTTGATTCAGTCGTGGTACATCAACTTTTATTTATTTATTTGTTCATTATTTGTTCACTTTACATCCTGACCTCAGTCTCCCCCTAACTCCCAGTCCCCCTTCCTTCAGTCCTCTTCCCATTGACCCTCCCCTTCCCCTCTGAGATTGGGAAGACCTCCCATGGGTATTACCCAACCATAGCACATTAAGTCACTGCAGCACTAGGCCTGTCCTGACCTACTAAGGCCAGACAAGATAGCCTATTTAGAGGAACAGATCTACAGGCAGACAACAGATTTAGGGATAGAGACCTCTCCAGTAAGGGGACTGGCATGAAGACTGAGCTGCATATGTGTTATGTATGTGTGGGGAGGGTGGGGGCAAAGTCCAGCCCATGTATACACTTTGCTTAGTGGTCCAGTCTTTAATCTAAGGGTCCAGATTAGTTGACTCTGTTGGTATTCATGTGGAGTTCCTGTCATCCGAGTCTTCCAAAAGACCCTTGAACTCCCTTCAATGTTGGTTGTGGGTCTTTCCATCTGTTTCAGTCAGCTGCTTGGTGGAGCCTCTCAGAGGATAGTTATGTTAAGCTTCTGTCTGCACGCATAACGAAGTATCATTAATAGTGTCAAGGATTGTTTCTGTGCCCATGGGGCATGGGTTTTAAGTTTTAAGGAAGAAACATACATTAAGTAGACATTTAGAGAAAGCAGGTAAAACTAATGAACCAACACCTTTCACCAATACTGTACAAACATGTCTATCTAAGGTAGAGGTGAGAAATGATCAGGACAAACAAAGTAAAAGTCAATTTGGAAACACAGACAATGAATCCCCATTCTTCTGAAATTACTTACTTTAGTTTGAGTAGGAACCAGTTGTCCAGGAATAAAATAAACTCAGTTAATGTTAATCAGATATTGATCCAAACTTGAGGGAAGTGAGCTGTCTGGTGTCACAGAACCTAACCAAGGTGTAAAACCAATACAGGGAAAAGACTCTTTCATTTAATTATTGACGTTTAGCTAGAATTCTTCCACGTCTCAAACTTTCTCCAGCATATAAAAAGTTGGAGAGATTTTGTGTTATCTTGGCGAATGTCTCAGTGAAGCATTGAACATCAGCCTTGTGATATAGGACATGCAAGAGAGGTATTCTGCAGTAAACTCTAAGGAGTGATGAGAGCAGAAACTATGTTGTCTTTCAAGTCTTCTGTGTTCTTGCAGTTGGTCTTCTGAGGAGAAGGGGCTGAGAAACATTTTGTCAAATCATTCAGTGAACTGACCTTGAGACAGACAGGCAGACTCAGATACAGATAGATACAGAAACATGATGTGTGCATATGGGCATGCCCATGTGTGTGAGTGAGAGTGAGTGAGTGAGTGAGTGAGGATTTGTGTTTGTGTTTATGTTTGTGTTTTCATGTGTATGTGTATCTGTGTATGCATCAGAGAAAGAGAGACCAAGATAGACACGTGTAGACCAGTACAAATAAATATAGAGACAAATATAAAATTATGATTTGTAGAGTGAATTATAATTCCTTATTTCAGTCTCTTATAAAGTGACATTTCTAAGTAGGGTTTGGACATCTACTCATTACATACCAAAAATGCAAACACCCCAAGTCTCCATCAGTCAAACACTGAGTTTAACTTTGGATACTTAGTGGAGCGTGTGTACATTATTATACATAGGAGTATTGGACAGGGCACAGTGGAGCAGGGGTAGCTTACATGGTGCTAAATGACAACAACATTCTCGACCATCGTGGTATATACACATATAAAATCTTGGGTGAGAGCAAATGTGACTTGAGCTCTCCCATGAGGGGATGCTAATGTCTACAATCTCATTCAGGTCTCCTGAACACAGTTTAAAGGGTGGAGGTATCTTGCCCTGCCTAGAGCACACCATTCCACAATTTCCCCTCTTACTAAAACTGTAACACCCTGCAATACTGTGCTTACTATGTTGCCTCCTTCATTCTCCAGTATCTGGCAATCAGGCTGCTTAACTAAACTTGTCACATCACTATTGGTAGTTTCTAATATAAATCTCATGATCTACTCCACAACTTATGTTCTTACCAGGATGTCCTATGATTAGAAGAACTGGGAAATGGATTTGGTCAGTAAATATCAGATTCTGTTATCACACACACACACACACACACACACACACACACACACACACACACACAAAGAAGCAAAGTTAACATGTGTTATGAATAAGAATGTATTTTAATTGTGGTACACAATACAGAATATTAATTGTAAAGTGGCATAAATAGGACAACCCACTTCCTAGCATTACGTAATCACAACATGCAACGTTAAATTGAACAAACTGCACAATGACCTGCCTCGCTAGAGCTGCACGAGCAGAGTTTGGAAATGACCAATTAGCAACTCTGAATCGCTTACTTAGAAAAGTTTAGAAATGAGTCTGAAATTTTCCAGTGGGCAATTTGTGTATTTATTTACATTTTTAAAAAAAATCATAAATAACTTTACAATTCATGGAAGCTTTGTGGAAAACGTAATGCAATTTACAGAAAAAAAAAAACTGTGAACTGCCAAGCATGTTCAAAATTACTTGATATTACTATTTAATGATAAAGATTAAATGAAATGGGGAGACATGTTTTGGCAGTTAATTTTCTGAATACTATGTCTTGCATACAGTAGCAACTTAGGAAATACTTATAAGCAGAGCTTTTGAAAAGCCACATGCAAATGTGAAAATACTGATAGGGTGGAGAGAATCTGACTGCATTTCCATAACGCCATGTAGAGACATACTGTTTCTCTGACTAAAAATTTCATTGCAAAAATAACATGTGGCAATTACACTGCCCTGAATTCCAATTAGTCCTCGGCAGTGTCACATCCTTGTGGTTTGATTCATTTAATAAGTAAAAACGAAGGTAGAATTTCTTGCTGCTTTGATCATTCTCGGCAAAATAGCTTCTCTTTTCAAGTCCTCAATGTACTTTGAACATTTAAAAATATGCAGTTTTGTGCTTCATACCTTAGGAAATGATAATATAATAATTTAGTCTTATTAAATTTGTGTTTATAAGAGTTGCTACTATTTGTGTCAGATTTACTTGTTTAGCCTTTTCATTTCTTTTAAGTAGAAAAAGAAATCCTTTATATTCCTGTTTAAATTTTTATCCATATAGAGCCAATGCATAAAACAAAAACAAACAAACAAAGACCCACACACTTTCTAGTCAAAGCAGGCACCTTGCAAGTGAAGCTATCTGCATAGCTGGTCACATAAAGGACCACGCAATCTTTTCTTAATTTTGAGACTCTAAGTGAGTCTCGGTGGATATGCTACTACTTGGTTCAGATCTGAATAAGCAATCAGCCCTTATAACAAGGAACATCCATCACTATTATACACAGTGATCGCAGCAAGCTTGTGTATAATGCACACAGGCATTCTTTAGAACCAGGGTATATTGACGAAAAGGTATTAAAATGATTACTTTATCGCTTTTAAAATTCTCCCTTTGATTTAAAAAGCACATCAGGATCATGCAAATTTTTTTCTGCTGCTGATATTTCTAACATTTTGAAGACAGATTCCTGACACATGTATCTGGAATCAAATTGTGTGTTCCGTGACACTAGGATACTCATTTTACAAAACAATCGCCTTGATCTGTATTATGATGTGGAGAATTTAAAAAAAAAATGGAATGGACAAAGCACTATCTAATGGTTATATGATGGTGTAAAGGAAATTAAACATTGCAAATATAATAGCATCATTTTATTAAATACACAATAATACAACAATTAAGGCCCTGATTTATTAAGAAACTTGGCACACATGCTGACATAGCATTAGGCATACAATGCAGCTGCGAGATCGAGGTTTTTACTAATTTATTCTATAAATATTATCTTAATAATGTAACTGCTCCCAATCACAACTACAAAAACCTCTAGTTATCTCAGGCTTACTAAAGTATATAACACACTCCCCAAGTTATTTAAGATTTGATGATAAACCTGAATTACGTGTTCTCTATGCATTAAAATATCTTTAGGAGTTCCAACTGCAAAAGACTTTAATCAGCTTAGTAGATATAAATGTTTCTATTTCTCTTCCTTCCTTCCTTTCTTTCTTTTTTTCTTTATTTCTTTTTTGTGCTTTAGGAAAAAAAGGCAAAGGGCCAAGAGGTTTTAGAAAATGTCTGTGAATCAAAATGTTTCAAGAATGCAGTGCTTATACATAGAAAATATCACTTTGCTGCACGTTGAAATCAAGGCATTAAAATGTACAGCTTGTATGACTTTACTTTAATGGGCTGTCAACTGTCCAGGCAGCTGCAGTACAAAGGTAGGCATGTCTTTAATCTTCAAAGAAGAAAAAAAAAAGTAAAGCGAATACATTCAGCTATTAGCTTGGAGGCAAAACCAATGAAAGAAGCAAGTGAAAGCACACAGTGTGAAAGTTACTTAGTCTACTTATGTGAAATGAGGAACTGTATTATTAGTTTATGGTGGATCACACACGCACTTGCATGTCACACACACACACACACGCACATCCACATAAACACACACAAGTATATGTGCATTGTTTCCTAAACCAATTCAAATAATACACTGTCATTCAAAATATCAGAACTGAAGTTATAATTCAGAACAATTAATTATCAATTTTAAGCCTGGCCTTACTGTCAGTACCAATTACCCCAGAACTGTATATTTTTAATTTTTTTTTACCTGAATCATATCGTATGCCTAAAACATAACTTACATAAGTTTTAAATATTGTATTATCTGACATTTTAATGAATAATTACATAAATTGTTTTTGTGATTTTATGTTTGTCCTCTAATAAGCCGTTTTGACTAAATAGTAAAGAATTTACTACTAACTTCTAACATTACGTATTCATCTTAAGATTTCATATTTATTTCCCTCTCCAAGAAATATATGGAAGTTTTACATATTTTAAGAGCAAATCTGTTTTCTTTTCCTAATGTGATGTACCTCCACTTTCTACTTAATTTTATAAGTGATTATTTTATTTTTAAAAAACTTTTAATATTTACTAAATGTATACATTAAAACCCAGAAAATGTATTATACAAAAAGTGCATGTTAGTTTCATTGTATATATTTCATTCGTATTTCTTTTTTTTGTTTGCTTTTGTACAGGACTAAATTGAGAGTGTAAAAAAGAAAGAGATATATTTGGAAACTCATAAAATCTAAAGTGTGAAAAACATTAGAAGAATAACTTAAGAACATGTGAATGGTCTACTATATTTAATTAATGAAAGATGGAATATCAGAGATATAAATCAATATACATCTATAATCATAATATATCCATTATGACTCATGTATAAACATCAAAATGCTTTGTCAAATTATCTGAACCTTGCACCCTAAAAATATAAATTTTTAAATTTATATTGTCAGGGGTTTCATATCAGCTAGTATGAGTAGTGACTCATTGAGAGATCTCGGGGGTCAAGGTTATTTGTGACTGCTGGTCTTTCTATGGGGTCGCCCTGCTCCTCAACTTCTTCCAGACTTTCCCTTATTCAACCACAGGGATCCCTGGCTTTGGGTTTTGTCCATTGGTTGGGTGTAAGTATCTGCATCTGACTCATTCAGCTCTTTGTTGGGCCACTTGCATAGCAACCATGCTAGGCTCCTGTCTGTAAGAACACCATAGCATCACTAGTAGTGTCAGTCCTTGAAACCTTCCCTAGATCTTGATCCAATTTGGGCCAGTCACTGGATCTCCTTTCCCTCAGTTTCTTCTCCATTTTTCTCCCTGTAGTTATCTTAGACAGGAAAAACTCTGTCAGATTTTTTGAATAAAGGATGGTAACACCATCCTCCACTTGATGCGTCCCTGTCTCTCAACAGGAGGAGGGCTCTACAACTTTCCACTCCCCACTGTTGGGCATTTCATCTAAGTTCCCTCCCTTTGCATCCTGAAAGTCTCTCTCCACCCAGATTCCTCCCTCCTTTTGCCCTCTGCTATTGCTTCCTTTTCCCTCCCAAGTATGATTGAGGAACACTCACTTGGGCCCTTCAGCTTGTGAGCCTTCTTGAGCTCTGTGGATTTTATCATGAGAATTCTGTATTTTTTTTTTTGGCTAATATTCACTTAATGAGTACATACCATGCATGTCATTTTGGGCATGTCATTTGTTACTTCACTCAGGATGGAGTTTTCTAGTTCCGTTCATTCACCTACAAAACACACGATGCCTTTGTTCTTAATAGCTGAATTGTTTTTCGTTGTGAAAATGAACCACATTTTTGTATCCATTATTCCATTGTGGGACATCTGGGTTGTTTCTAGATTCTGGCTATCATAAATAAGGACACTATAAACACAGTGGAGCACTTGCCTCTGTGGCATGATGGGGCATCTTTTGGATATATGTCCAAGAGTGGTATAGGTCTTCAGGTAGATCTATTTCCAGTTTTCTGAGGAACCTACAGATTGATTTCCAGAGTGGCTGTACCAGTTTGCAATCTCACCAGCAAACGGAGGAGTGTTTCTCTTTCTCCAAAATCTCGCCAACATGTGCTGTCTCTTGAGATTTAGATCTTATCCATTCTTATTGTTGTACTGTGGAATCTCAAGTTCATTTTGATTTACATTTCCTGGATGACTAAGGACTTTGAAGATTTCTTTAAATACTTTTTCAGCCATTAGACATTCGTCTGTTGTGCATTCAATGTTTAGTTCTATACATCATTTCTGATTGGATTGTTTGGGTTTTTTTTTGAGGTTCACTTCTTGAGTTCTTAGTCTATTTTGGAAATTAGCCCTCTATCAGATATGGGGTAATTTGTTTTATTTTTTTAGAATATATTTTGATCATCTTTTCCCCTCTCCAAATTCCTCCCTTTAGATTTTTTTACCACAATATCAATTATTTGAACTTTTAACATTTATCTAAATATTTAATTGTGTAAGGAGAAATATTTGAAAGTAAGTGCAGGAACCTAAAGAAACATGTGTCAGAGCTTACAACTAGAGCTACACCTAGTTGTGAACCACATTAGAAGTAGGATCCTCTGTAAGAGGAGTTTGTAAACTTTAACTGCTGAAACATCTCTCTAGGGCAGTTACGGAATTTTAAAGATACTTACTGCAAGACTTACAACTGAAATTCCAAAACTGAGTTTGAGAATAATGAACCATAATAATTTAAAATGAGAAGGAAGTTTTGGTATAAAAATAAGAATAATAAGTCAATCATTCTTGTTTCAAGTTTCTCTGGCTGTCAAAATGTGACAGAGGATTCGGTCTAGTTAAAGGACATGAGAATGTGAAGAACCATGGGAAAAAAGGAAAGGCAGAATGCAAGCTCAGCCAACGATCAGCCTCAACTGCTTTGTGTTCTATCTAGTATTTGTCAGACACTCCTTGTATTTCCAAACTCCTCCACAGATCTGCCTAGCTCCTCTTTCAAGGCCTACAAAATGTATCCTCAATAGATTTTTTAAAAATTGATGCATCATAGTATGTCAGAATATTCACGAAAGAAATAATATGAATTCATAGAGAAAAATAACATTTAACACTCAGCCGTATGACTGAAAATAGTAAGACTTTGCCTCATAAAATATTCATCCAGTCATTCCTTCAGCACCCACTACCTGCCAACACCATTCTACATGCATAAGTTAGAGCTAATGTTAAGCAGGTAAAACATAAATATGACCACAATATAGAACACATTTGATGTTCTGCTTTTATCTGGATATATAAGGGAAATATACAAATAATTTATAGTTTTAATTTATTTTTAATTAATCATTTTATTTGCTTTCATTTCAAATGCTAACTTCCTTCCCATTCACCCATTCACAAAGTCCCCACCCCATCTCCATATGTTTTGTCTCTAAAATGGTGCTCCTTCACCCACTCCTATCTCACCTCTCTAGCATCCCTGATCTCTGGTGCATCAAATCTCTGAAGGACCAAGGACCTCATCCCAATGATGACAGATGAGTCAGTCCCATGCTACATATATAGAGGAAGCTATGGATGGCACAAGTCTACTATTTGGCTGGTGGTTTAGTCCCTGTAAACTCTGATGCCTCTTGTTAGTTGATACTGTTGTTCTTCCTATAGAGTTTAAATCCCCCTCAACTCCTTCAGCCCTTCCTCTGCATCTTCCCCTAGGTTCCCCAGGCTCAGTCCAATGGTTGGCTGTGTTATGATGTTGTCTTAGTCAAAAACTGGCAGAGCCATTACATCAGTTGGAGTTTGATGTTTGTCAATGGAATGGATCACAAAGTGGGGCAATCTCTAGATGGCCTTTCTTTCAGTCTCTGTTTTATTTTTGTCCCTGCATTTCTTTTAGACAATGCAATTGAAGATTTTAGATAGCACCATTCCTCCACTGCAGGCCGTGCCTATGTACTAGAGGTGGTCTCTCCAGGGTCTTGCACCCAGATGTTGGGCATTTCCACTAATGTCATCCCCATTTTGCCTGTAAGCTTCTTGAATCCCTGGTATCTGAGACTTTCTAGTAGCCCTACAAGTTCCCTACCTCCAACTGCCACATCTTTCTATTCTTTGTTCTGGTGCTCTGGACTTCTCTCCTGTCTCTTCCCATGCCTGGTCCTGTTCCTCCTTCTTTTTTGCCTCTCCTAACCTTCTCCCACCCAAATCCCTCGCTCCCTCTGCCTCCTGTGTTGCAGTATAATTTTAAAGGGCACACATCCTGGTTCCTGAGAGTTCCCACTCTATGCCGATCCAATATCTAGTTGTTCCTCTGTCAGCTGCTTTCACACACTGTCCCTTGGTGGGTTGTTACCACTCCTGTTACTACTGTGTTCTGCAGGCCATGCTAGCATTCTACAGCCTAGCATGGCTTCCTGCCATGAGGTCTGCTCACACTCTTAACCCAGTCAAGTCATGACTCAACAAACTGGGACCCAACAACCAGATTTATATGTTAAATGCTAAATGTACAATACATCCATACAATTAACTTACAATCAATTGATAAGGATATAAAGCACCCACCTAGATAGGATATAATTTGTTCATCTAGACATACAAAATTCTGTACACATCTATTCCTTAAGAATAGTCATAATAACCTGCAAATCTGCAGAGAGAAATGTTAACATCTGCCTCCATGTTGTCTCAGCTATTTCCTCTCCCTCAGGTCCCCTCTCTAAAACTTTTCTCCCACTCTTCCTTCCTTCCTGTCCAATGATAGGTCACATTCTATCCTGTACTTGCCTTCACCTGCATAATGACGTCAACCTGCACTCCTGCAATGATTTTCCCCCTTTCTACTTTGACTTGAACCATCCACACTTTCTTCTCTCTTCTTAATATGCTTCATATGGTCTGTAAGGTGTATAGTGAGCATTTTGAACTGTTCGGCTAATATTCACTTATCAGTGAGTACATAGCATGTATGCTTATTTTGTGATTGAATTACTGCACTCAGGATGATATTTTCTAGTTCCATCCATTTGCCTATGAATTTTATGAAGTCATTGATTTTAATAGCTGAGTAGTACTCCACTGTATAAATGGACCACGTTTTCTGTATCCACTCTTCTGTCGAGGAACAATTGGGTTGTTTCCAGATTGTAGCTTTTACAAATACATGTGCTATGAACAGAGTGGAGCATGTGTACTTGTTATATGTTGAAGCTACTCTTAGGTATATATCCAGGAGTGGTATAGCTGGGTCTTCATGTAGAGCTATCTCCAATTTTCTGAAGAACTGACAGATTGTTTTCCACATTGTTTTTACCAGCTTGCAAAACCACCAGCAAGGGAGGAGTGCACCTCTTTCTCCAAATCCTTGCCCACATCTGTTGGCCATTCTTACTGGATTTAACTTGGAACCTCAGTGTCACTTTGATTTGCATTTATCTGATGACTAAGGATGTTGAACATTTCCTTAGGTGCTTCTCAGAAATTGGAGATTCCTCAGGTGAGAATTATTTGTTTAGTTCTGTACCTCATTTTTAAATTGCTTCATTTGGTTTTCTGGAGTCTAACTTTCTGAGTTCTTTGTATATTTTGGATATTAGCTCGCTATCAGATGTATGGTTGGTAAAGATCTTTTCCAAATCTGTTGTTTACCATTTTGTCCTCTTGACAGTGTCCTTTGCCTTAAAAAAGCTTTTCAGTTTCATGAGGTCCCATTTGTCAATTGTTGATCTTAGAATCTGAACCATTGGAATTCTGTTCAGAAAATTTTCCCCTGTGCAGATATGTTTGAGGCTCTTTCCCACTTTCTCTTCTATTAGATTCAGCATATCTGCTTTTATATGAAGGTCCTAAATCCACTTGGACTTCACCTTTGTACAAGGAGATAAGAATGGATCATATAGA